>NC_045427.1:450750979-451050979 GCF_902635505.1 Sarcophilus harrisii
TAATTATTAAAGACCAGCCTAGCTAAGTACGGAGAGATTCATTAACAGATAATGGATCATAATTCTTAGAAGAGATATTCTTAACTTTTTTGTGTGTCATAGATCCTTTTAGCAGCCTAATGAAATCAATGGACCTCTTCTTAGGCTACTATTTTTAAGTGCATGGGATTACAATCAAATCCAATGATATTAAAATGCAATTATCAAAATATTAAAAAAAACACAACTGGACAAGCCCCTGAAATCTACCCATGGACTTCTAGGTCCCTTACTCTAAAATATTATATTTCTAGAACTGCAAGGGACCTGACAGGTCAGTTCCCTCATTTTTTTTCCAATCAATAGTATTTTATTTTTCCAAATACATGTAAAGATAGTTTTTGACATTCATTCTTGTAAAACTTGGCATTCCACATTTTTTTCTTCCTCTCTCCTTTATCTCTCCTCTCCCCACAACAGCAAGCAATCTGATATAGGTTATACATGAGCAATTATTTTAAACATATATTTGTCATGTTTTGCAAGAAAAATCAGAACAAAAGGGAAAAAAACCAACAAACAGGGAAAAAGGTGAAAACATTCTGTTTTGATCCACATTCAGTCTCCACAGCTCTCTCACGGATGAAGATGGCATTTTCCATCCCAAATCTGTTGAATTGTCTTGGATGACCACACTGCTGAGAAGAGCCAAGTCCATCAGAGTTGATCATCACACAATCTTGTGTGATTGAGTGCAATGTTCTCCTGGTTCTGCTCACTTTATTCTTCAGGTCTTTCATTTTACAGATGAGAGAACGTGAGGTGAGGTCACCCAGGTAGTAATTATCACGGGGGGTGGGGGTGGTGGAGGGGGGATTTGACCCCAGGTTCCCAGACTCTGAGCTCTCAGGGGCTCAGCTGGGTTGTCTGTGACGACTCATGAGCCCGGTGTGGCAATGGGGGTGAGAGTGATGAGAGCACATTTTTGGTTTGCTAAGTTCACAGCAGACTCGTGAGGTAGGCAGCCTAGGTGTGGTTACTTGGATTTCACAGATGAGTTCCAGAGTTCCACAGAGAAGATCAGACACAAAGCCCAAGTCCGCTAGCCCGGGTATCGCACCTTTTCCTAAGGTGAACTTTAAGGAGGTTTATCTCCTCTCTCTCATATCTCCTTCATTCTCTCCCTATAGGAAGAGACTTAGTGATGAAAGGAGTCTTAAAGACCATCTAATCCGACCTCCTCATTTTACAGATGAGGAAAATGATACCTGGGGGAGATCACTTGGCCATGGTCACTCCAGTGGCTAGGATGACAAGTCCAGGATTAGAATCCAGGTCTTCTGGTTCAAAATTCAGTCCTTTTCTCCCTTATATCACCCCCTCTCTTTGACTGAGAAATAACAGTGTATGGACAGCTGTATGACTGCCCAGCTGTGATGGAATCTCAAGCAGTGGACCATCACTGTGCTGGAAGCCAAAGCCCTTCTGCCTCCTCCCAGCTCTGGCTATGCCGCTGGACAAGGTCTCTCCCAGCACTGAGGGCAGTCAGGTCTGCAGCCCTCTTTGTTTTTCTCTCCTTTTCTGGGGCTCTCCGACTCACCCCGCCCCCTGAGCGTGTTTCCTCCTGCAGTCTCTCCCCATCTCGCACAGCCTTTGAGGAAGCCCTGGGAATCATTTTTCCTTTCCTTGGCTCCCTTTGGGCTCAAAGATGCCTGGGAGGAGACTAGATCAGGGATCCATGGTGGTTGCAGGTGGGGGGCGGTAGTGGCTGGACCAAGCATCTTCCATCTAACACTGTTGTAAGGTTACTATTTATCTAGTGCAACCGAAGTTGGCACACACATCTGGCGCCTGGTACTTAGTGCAATTATTTATGATTTCCACCAAGATTTAAAAGCTCATCGCCGGCCTTGTAATGCAGTAACTGATTGCGCTGCTAATGTAATTAAGAAAAGATTATGATGTCCACGTGGCATACCAGATGGTGGCATTCAGAGCAATCCGCCTGCACAACTGGCAGACAACTGCACAAGGGCAGCAAAGCAACGGCAGCTGGAGAGCTTCAATCTCCTCCATCCACTTGGAAATGAGGAAAGGTTTTATGCCCTAGTCATATGGGGAAGAGAGGGAGGGGGACAGAAGAGAGGAAGGCAGGGAGCAAGAGGAGGGGAGAGTGAGAAAAGAAGGGGACAAGGATCAGGAGGAGAAAAGGAGCAAGGGAGGGGAAGAGGGAAGAAGAAAATGAAAAAATAACAGAGAGAGGGAAAGTGGGGAGGGCAAAGTAAGAGAAAGAGGAAGAGAAAGGAGAGAGGCAAAGAAAGAAAGAAAAGAGAAAGAGAAGGTATAGAAGTAGGGAGAAGGAAAGACAAAGAAGGAGAGAGGAATGGAGAGAGAAAAGTAAAGTAAGAGGTTTGGGGAGGGGTGAGACAGAGAAACAGAATGAGACACAGAGAGACAGAGAGACAGAGAAAGAGACAGACAGAGACAGAGAGACAGAATGAGAGACAGACAGAGAGAGAAAGAGAGAGAGACAAGACAGAGACAAACAGAATGAAAAAGAAAGACAAAGAGAGTCAGAGACAGGGAGGAAGAGAAAGAATGGAGAGAGAGAGAGAGAGAGAGAGAGAGAGAGAGAGAAAGACAGAAACAGAGATAGAGATAGAGAGATAGAGACAGACAAAAAGAGAGAGAGAGAGAGAGAGAGAGAGAGAGAGAGAGAGAGAGGAAGGAACAAATACAGATCTTTTGTTGAATAGGTTTAAACTCTATCCTATCATACTCAAGGCTGATCACAGTCTCATTTCATTCCAACTCACCTACCTCTAATTACTCCCTGGCTACATTATGCTCCATTCAATTTTCAGAATATATTTTATATGTTCTTTTTCTTTTCTTTTATGGGCTTTTTCTCCCATAGTTTCTTGTATTTTGAAAGCAAACATTTTCCCTCAAAATCTTCCTATCTATCAAAAAGGACCTCAAATTATTTCTCCTCTGTCACAAATTCTTTATTTGTACTTCCTTTATAGAATTGTAGAATCTCAGAATTGCAAAGGACAAATATCAGCTGTCATTGAGCTCAAACCTTACTCACCAGAAACATAAATTTCAGTCTTCAGTGTCCCTAATAAGAAATTATCAAACCTAGTCTTGAATAACTTAGTAAAAAGATAGCCTTAGAGTAGACACCACTAGCCGCTGAGGACACCAAGAAAGACTTCCTACAGAAGGAGCACTTGAACTGTATCTATAAAGAAACCAAACATCCTGAATGCACAATAACCATATCCTCCTTGAATCTTCTTGAATACCTCTTTTCTTAAAGCAGGATGGCCAATAACTGGATCATCCTCTTCTTCCGTGGTCTGATCACATACCAATTTGCCAATGTTCTTCCTAAAATGTAGTTCCCAATGCTGAAGACAATGCCCCAAATGTGGTCTGAAAAGGGCATAGCTGAAATTTGAACCCAGGTCTCTTGCCTCCCAGAAATCCCTTCTCCATTTTACCATATCACCTCTCTATATCCTTTTTAAAATTTTTTTATCTGATTTTTCTTGTGTAGTATGATAAATGTGAAAATATGTTTAGAAGAATTGCACATGTTTCATCTATATTGGATTACTTGCTATCTAAGGAAGGGAGGAGGTGGGGAGGGAGGGAGAAAAATCTGGAACATAAGGTTTTGCAAGGGTGAATGATGAAAAACATCCTTTCATGTATTTTGAAAAATAAAAAGCTATTATTATAAAAATTATTTTATTTTTAAATGGAATAAATTAAGCATTTCCATAACATAGTATAATAAAAAAAGATGATTGAACATGAAACTATAAATC
Organism: Sarcophilus harrisii; assembly: GCF_902635505.1. Taxonomy (NCBI): domain Eukaryota; kingdom Metazoa; phylum Chordata; class Mammalia; order Dasyuromorphia; family Dasyuridae; genus Sarcophilus; species Sarcophilus harrisii. Next base: position 450,754,798 of record NC_045427.1, read on the forward strand.
TATTACATACAACTTGCTATTCATTTTAAATTTATAAATAAAATTGTTATGTAAATTTGTTTTTCCCCTTTTTTTCACTTACCTCTTCCCTCCCCATCCTGGAGATAATTATCATTAGATACAAATATTTAGATATATATGTGCATATATATTGTATATACATATATATGTATATAAAATCATCCTATACATACTTCTATTTATCAGTTCTTTCTCTGGATGCAGATAGCATCTTCCTTCATAGGTTCTCTAAGCTAACATTCTATATAGTCTATGGTCCCTGATAACACTGAGGGTCTGTGATTCTGTTTGTGGCTATGAATCATAATGGATGTGTAGAAAGGCCAGTAACCTGAGTAAATTGAAATATTATTCTTCCTCTTTCCTCTACTACAAGTAATAAAACAGCTTCTGAAGAATGTGCTTCCTCTGGCCACAGTGACACAGAGTACACGGCCCATGTGGGACCCTCACTGTGGTTTCATGCTTTATAGATTAGGCCCATGAATATTTGAACAAATTTGACATTTCAAAGGCTTCCTGTCACCCAGGTTTAGCAACAAATGTCTAGGTCGGAGTGGCTTGTCAATAATTAACACTCAGCCCTTCTGAGTGCAGTGGAGGGGGCTGGTTGAGCAGGGGGAGCAGCAGGAGAACAATATTTCTGAAGAAGGTTTCCTTGAGGCAATGCTGAATGAAGAAGAGTCATTTTTGTGATGTGATTAGAGAGGAGACAGAAAGGTCTCTAGTCCCTCAAATCTCTCCCTACTCTATACCTACTCATCCCTTGATTCTCAATATTCCAACATTAGAGCTTCATTACTTTGAAGATAAACAGTATGATAATCCCACACACAGCAAGGAGTTACACAGTGGAAAAAAGACAGAAAAGAAGCAGGCAGGTTGAGGAAACCCACAAGGAAGCAGCAAGGCGTTCAGCCTTTCAGGGAGAGAGGTTTCCTACTCATTTGCTGCTTCATTTGGAAATTGGCTCTGCCACCAGTTGTGTGACTCTGACCCACCTACTGGACCTCTTTTACTTTGCTTATGAAAGAGAATGAAAAATATCTGAACCACCAAACTCCCAGAGTCACTTAGTATGCTGCAGGTATGTAGGGAGATAGGTGAGAAAAGGGAGTGAGATGCGGGTAAAACACAGGTGTGTTGTGAAGTAATACAATGTGGGAAACACACATCTCATCTCGAGTAGTTTAGGGTCTTTGAGATAAGAGATATAAGTATTATTATTCTCATAATAATAATGAGGATCTGAGGTTGAGATAAAGAGATTAAGTGACTCACTTGTAGTCAAAAAATTAATGTTTATCAGAGACAAGATTCAAACCAGGACCCTGGCTCCAAGTCCAGCACACTTTCCACTAACCTATATTACAAAATTTTATTAATGACTTTTACTTTCACATCATTCATTTACATAAATGTTCCTCCTTCTCCCAATTCAGCAAACCTTCTCTTGAGGCAAAGATTCTTTTTCAGCAAAACCAATAGAGACAACATTCACCATGTCTAATAGTATTTGCCTTATTTTACAGCTGTTAAGTCCCTAGACTCTTAAAGGGAAGGAGGGAAATGTTTGTTTGTTTTTTAAAAGGACAAGTTTCATCATTATAACTATACAAACTCCAGTTTTATCACATTGTTCTTTCTCTTTACATTGTTGCAAAGTTATTTTGTTTATTATTTTCTTTTTCTGCTTACTTCACTTTTCATTAATCTTTATCTTCCAATGTTTCTCTGAATTCCTAATAGCCATTCTCCAATGAATAGACATCTACTTCCTATTTTATTTCCAATTCTTTGTTACTACAGAAAGGATTGTTATGGATATTTCCATATACCATGGAATTTTCTTTCTGTTTTTAATTTCTTTGAGGTTTATGCCTAGTAATAGCATAAAGGTCAAAGGGTATAATCAATTAAGTTACTGGAAATTGTTTTCCAGAATTTTTTTCTTATCAATTTATTGCTTGTTAGCATACCTGTCTTTGCATATCCCCTTCAACATTAACATTTTTTCCATCTTTTCTCAGTTTTGCTAGAAAGGAAATAAAACTTTGGGTTTTTTTCATTTGCATTTCTCTTATTCTTAGTGGAGAAATCTTTCATGTGTGTTAATTTGTAATTCTCCTTTTGAAAAGTGTCTGTTCCCAAAGGGCTATAGAACTGTAAATACCTTTTGATCTAGCAGTGTTACTACTGGGCTTATATCCCAAAGAGATCTTAAAGGAGGGAAAGGGACCCATATGTGCAAAAATGTTTGTGGTGGCCCTTTTTGTAATGGCAAGGAACTGGAAATTGAATGGATGCCCATCAGTTGGAGAATGGCTGAATAAGTTATGGTATATGAATATTCTGGAATATTATTGTTCTGTACAAAACAATCATCAGAGTGATTTCAGAGAGGCCTGTGAGACTTATATGAACTAATGCTAAGTAAAGTGATTAGAACTAAGAGAATATTGTACACAGTAACAGCAAGATTATATGATGATCAATTCTGAAAGACATAGATCTTTTGAACAATGAGATGATTCAAACCAGTTCCAATGATCTTGTGATGGAGATGCACCCAGAGAAAACTGTGGGGACTGAATGTGGATCACAAAATAGTAATTTCATTTTTTTTTGTTGTTTGCTTGCATTTTGATTTCTTTCTCATTTTTTTCCTTTTTGATTTTCCTTGTGCAGCATGATAAATGTGAAAAAATATATAGAAGAATTGTACATGTTTAACATATATTGGATTACTTGCCATTTAGGGGAGGGGGTAAAGGGAAGGGAGGGAGAAAAAATTGGAATGCAAGGTTTTGCAAGGTGAATGTTGAAAATTATCTATGCGTATGTTTTGAAAATATTATATATTTAAGGGATTCTCCTCACTACTGGTGCTTTTCTTACAACTCAGATAGGTAGCATAAGTACTATCTCCATTTTATAGACGAAGAAATTGAGTTAAGTGAAGTGACTTTTCCAGAGTCATACAATGTACTTGAACCTGGACTCGCATTTTCCTCACTGCCAAGTATAGTATGCCATCACAGGAATATGTCAGGCTACCAGTTTGCTGACCAAGACATGTATCTCTTCCACTACTTCTCTGACAGGTTTTGCCTAAAGACCTCAGTGAAGGAAGTTCAAATGAGCAGCATGAGAGATACTGACAGAACACACACACACACACACACACACACACACACACACACACACCTCAGAGCTAAATGTAGCTTTAAAGGTCATCTGGTCTAACTTCGACCTTAGTCAAAGCTCTCTATGACCACCATTTTAAGTGGTTATCCAGCCTATCCTTGGAGGCTTCCAAAGAATGGAAAAAAGAAAAGAAGGTAGGAAAGGAAAAAAGGAAGGAAGGAAGGAAGGAAAGAAGGAGAAAGGGAGAAAAGGAGTAGAAGGGAGAGGGAGGGAGAGAGAGGGAAAAGAGAGGAAGAGAGGGAGGGAGAGAGGAAGAGAGTAGGAGAGGGAGAGAAGAAGGAAGACAGAAGGGAAATGAAGGAGGGAGGGAAGAGAAGAAACAAGCATTTATTAAGTGTCTACTACAAGCCAGTATATTAACTACTTTAACAAATATTATATCTTTTAGCCTTCAATCCTGGCTCTGCCTGGTGCTATTGCTGTGACTTTGGACAAGTTAGATGGCCTCTCTGAAGCTCAGCTTCCTCATCTGTAAATGGGAACTAATAGTACTTGATCTCCTTACCCGACTTGAAAGCACCATGAAAATGGAAGCTATAATTAATTCTCCTCATCCCCTGGGGAGCTTGTACCCTGCTGGTTGCCATCTAGAAAGCTTTCCGCCTATTTTGATTCCTATCTCTAGAGGTTCCTGGGGCAAGGACAAGTGAGTCACTTCCTTGACTCCTTGTGCACAGTTTTCCACCCACACTTTGCACTCAGCCCTAGGAGGATGGGGAAAGCGATATATTAGTTCTCATTGAGGTTATCACACCATCTATTCTTATTCTCCCATGCAAAGGTACATCCTAGAAAACAAAAACAGACCCTGCTGTAATGTTCTTCTCTAAAATGTAATGTTCTCTGGGAGCAGATTTCTTGGGGGGGCTTCTGGGAGCAGCCTTCATTTCAGTTCAGTAATCATCCCCAAATGCAGCCAGGAGTCAAAGTCCAATTCCTTTATTGTTTCTTTCCAAGTCTTGTCTCCTTCCTTGGGCCCGGTTAGCTTTCTTAGAGGCCTATCTCTCTCCTTGGTTCCAAGAGCTCCTGTTGCCAGTCCCTTGCCTCTGCAAGCTTCAGCCTCCATCTTCTCCGAATGAGCTTCTAGTGGGCTTCTGTTCTTTGGCCCTGAGAGCTGCTCCTTATATATGCTCTCTTAAAGGTGTGAATCTTGTGGAATTATAGTAATTACTAAGTACATGTAAATTAGAGAATCATTATCTCATCAATTCCACTGACTTGGCATCTTGTAAGAATCCTAACATCTCCTGCTTTCTTTTGATTTAGAACATAGGTAGTCATGACCTCCCTGACTTCTCAAGGAAGTGAGAACCCCCAAAAAGAAGGTGATCACATCTTCCCTGACCGCTCAAAAAGGTGGTGAAAACACCACAAAAGGAGGTGATCAACCCTCCCTGACATCTCAGGAAGGGAGATGAAAACACCAAAGGAAATGAGAACTCAAATCAGATTAATGGGTTTCTGAAGGGGCTCACTTGAAACAGGTATACATAAATCCATCAATATGGGAGGTATTACATATAATCACATAAGTTACATAAGCACATAGTAACATAAGGCTAGTAGTGATGTAATAAATAACATGAATCAACATGAGAAATTATACATGTCCATAAGTCCTAGAAATAGTCCAAAAGGAATCCATTGTCCATTAGTTCATGTGCCAGGAATCCAATAATTCCTGCAAGGTTTGAAGTCCTGCAATAGTCTTATCAACAATTTTTCATCTCAAGGAATCCAATGATTCCTGCTGGTTTTCAAATCCTTGAAACGGTCTAATATTGTGTTAGGGAATCCAATGATTCCTGAAGATTTTGTTCTTAGGTCTTCTCCTTTGTTTCCAGATTTTTCTCTTTTTCTGTCTCTCTCTGATGGACAAGGCGAATACAACTCGTTGACACCCATCTGATTGATTCCTTCTCCATCTGTAGAAATGCATGCAAACTGTGTCTCCCAGGCTAACTTATCTAGTCCCTTCTATTTACCACTTTGGGGATTTCTCCTCATCACCTGGCAATTACACTGGAGCTGCTCCCACTGGAAAATGCCCTTCTGTTGGGTTAAAGAGGCTGTATTCTCCCCAATTGTAATCCCTTTCTCCCATCTGATTGTTTTTAGGTTGATTGATCACATCAGAGTCCTGACCTTCTAAAGGCTCTCTGGATGTAACCTCAGCTGCCATCATGCCCCATCTATCTTTTGTATGATATCTTGGGGCTGGGCCCTGTCTCTCATTTCCCTGGGTCAATCTACATTCTGAGGCCTAGTGGAAGCCCTTGTGGCATTTTGGACATGGGATTTGGGGTTTTATTCTCTCACCCTGTCCTCTCACTCTATCTCTATATCTACACTGGGCTCTCAGATGTCCTATTTTTCCACATTGAAAACATTAACAAGTTTCTCTAGAAGTCCCTTGCCAAGAATTCCCTCTTGGGAGGCTAATAAGCATTTGTGCCTACTGTGGCACAGCAAGTTATGTTCTCCTCTAAAGGAGCATCTTTGTCTAGTCCCCATATAATTCTTCTACAAACCTCATTGGCATTTTCCTTAGCCAGTTGTCTGATCATTATTTCTGTAGCTGCATTATCTCCAATGGTTCCTGTTACAGCTGTTTGCAAACGTTCCACAAAATCCACAAAGAGTTCATTGGGACCTTGCTCTATTTTTGTGAAGGTTTTACCTCCATCTTTCTCTGGGAAGGTACCCCAAGCTTTTATACTAGCAGTAGCAATTTGCTCATACACTGTTATAGGATAATTAGTCTGTGCTAAATTCTCTGTATACTGACCTTCACCTGCTAGTTGGTCAAAGGTGACTTGTACATTAACTCCAGTTTGCCTATTTCTTTGGGTTTGAATCCTACATAATTCATGATACTCTGAAAGCCACAACAAGTTTTGTCCAGGTTCTTAACATGTCCTTGCTATGGATTTCTAATCACTGGGGGTTAAAATTTCATAAGCCAAATTATCTAGTAACATCTTAACATAAGATGATGTAGCCCCATAAAGAGTTTTCAAATCCTTACTTGTTCCAAATCAAAAGGAGTATATCTTCTCCTATTTTGACCTGAAAATCAAGTTCTTCAATCACAGGGTATATATTTATTTTTAAATCAGATATATCCTGTCCTTCTCTCTTTGCCTTAACTAATGCCTTTTGTAATCTTGTCATAGGCTGCTTCATAGGTGGTGCTGATTGCATTACTGCCTCTCCCCCTCCTCCTTCTCTCTCCACCCATGAAGGGTTAATTGAGGGAGGGAGGTTAGAGGATGGGGAATGATCTAATTTCTCCTGCTGTGAAGTTCACACTCAAAATTGTACTTAACTCCATTCTTATCTGATTCTTCATGCTTTTCACCTAGTTTAATTTCATCCTCTTCCTCCGGCTCTTTTATCTTTTTTCTTTATTCTAATGCTTATATAATTTCTTAAAGCCAGTTGTATTAAATTATATGTATTAAGTGTGTCTTTGGAAATTGAGTCAGGTCCATTTTCATTGTAGTATTAACACAGTTGCTTTCCTAATAATTTCCACTCGTCTGGATTCAATTCTTTTTCCTTAGAGAACCAAGGAGATGTGTACTATACAGTTTCTAAAAGTTCAGTGATCTGCTCCCAGGTAACAATTAAACCTTGATTTTTTATCAGTCTGACCAAGCTTTCAACACATTTTCCTTGAAGAGGAAAAGAAGGCTGTTTTCTAAACATCTGTCCCATTTTAGCTGAAATACTATTTTAGCCCTTTAACAAAGTTTCCTTGTTGTACTCACCCTAATTTCTAGGTCACAGATGAAGGTTCTTGTCCCACATTTGGGTGCCAAAATGTAATATTCTCCTCTAAAGTGTAATGTTCTCTGGGAGCAGGTTTCTTGGAGAGCTTCTGGAGGCAGCCTTAGTTTCAGTTCAGAATAATAACCCCAAATGCAGCCAGGTATAAAGTCCAAATCCTTTATTTTCTCCTTCACCCTGTCTTATGGATTCTTACCCAGGAGAGAAGAAACAGCAGAAGCCTAAGCTTGGGACACTAACCAATTATGGGCTGTTCCCAAAACCTCCCCCAGGCACTCTTCAGCACTGTTTAGCAGGCTGGGCAACTGGAATAAAGCTAAGAGTTCTGGTTCCAGGCTCTGACTTGAGAAATGTTCTCTATGTTCTAAAGTCCTTTGAAACACTTGGGATTATAGGAAAAGTGGGAAAGTAGGAAAAGTAAATGACCATCTAGAAGAATCATAAAGGGACAGACCTCAGAGTTGGAAGGGACCATGGGGCACAAAAACCAACTAGAAGACATGATTGTCTTCAACAGCCTCCCAGTCAAGTGGTCATCCAGGTTTTACTGAAGACTTTTAGGGATGAGAAACCAGCTCTCCCTGAGACAGCATTCTCCATCTGGATGACCTTGATTGTTAGAGATTTTCTACTTCCATTTTCCTGTACTTTCCACTCACTGGTCCTAGTTTTGCCCTCTGGGGACCTCTTTTCTTTCAGACTTCCCCCATTTCTGTCAAAGGCATCATCATGCTTAGTCTCTCAGATTTGCATTGTCAGCTTTATCCTTGACCCTTTCATCTCCCTCATCCCATAGAAGATAATCAGCTGTCAAACCTCACTGTTTCTAATTCCACAGCATCTTATCTGTCTGACACCTTCTTTATACTCACACAACCTTCACTATAGCTCAGGTCCTCATCATCCCTCACTTGAATAATTCCAATACTTTCTTCACTGACCTCCCTGCCTCAAGTCTCTCCCTACTTCATCCTACACATTGTTGCCAAAAGAATTTTCTCTAAATGCAAGTCTGACTGTATGATTAGCTCCCCTGGCTTCCTTTAGAATTTGGGTCAAACATTTCTTTTTTCTAGGAGATTCCCCCTATTTTTTGCCACATACTATCTAGATTATCTTCCATTTACACTATATTTTATGTGTATAACTTTTTTTAAAAATTCAGAATCTGAGTTCTTTAGGACAGGGATCACGCTCTTGCCTTTCCTTGTATCCCTAGCACTTAGCACACAGGGAGCACTTAATATTGCTGATTGATTGACTGACTAATTTCCTTATCCAATCAATTCCAGTGGATTCCAACTGCCTCCCCAGATAAATGAAAATTTCTTTTTGACTTTTAAAAGCCCTTTACAACCTGGTCACATCCAATTATCTTTCCAGAAGACAAAGCACATAGATACACAGTACATAGATAATGCTTAGTAAAGTTGTTGGTTGATTGAAATCTAATCCTAATGCCTCAAAAAAGACAACCGTCTTAGAAGAAATAGCAAGAAAGAGAGACAGGAAGGCTGCATGTGCCAGGCAAGTCAAACTACCACCATCACTTTGGATTCCACCTCCCCATAGACCCTGATAGAGATAACCCAAGATTTTGAACCCAAGAGCCCCAGGAAAAATAGTACCCTACCCCATAGCACTATCTTTGCCTCTATAGAAGGGCCCCATCCTCCTGCCCCTACTAATGGGTTCTTAAGCCCAAGAGCCTCACAAATAGCAGATTCCCCAGACCACCAGCTTTCTTCTAGCCTGACTCCCATAGCCATCATCCAGAAGAGGAGCTCATGTGGAAAAGAGAACCATCAACTGCTTTCAATGGGGCTGCCCCAGCATTGCACAAAGTAAGTATTAAAGTGCCTTTCCATTCCTTTTCATTCATTCCTTTTCTATAAAATATCCCTTCAAATACTAAAACTTCTTCTAACTCTACTGGTCCATATTCTAAGATCCCTTGAAATACTTGGGATTGTGTTAGGGTGGGGGTGGGGGGAGAAAATGGGAATGTATATTAAGCATCCCCTTCAGTTTAGGCAACCCTTCAGTTTAAAGAAACTATGATCTATAGAGCCCAAGGTCACACAGGGAGAAAGGAGAATTCAAAAACTTCCAGAGCTTTTTGGTACACTATAACTTATAGAAAGGGATTCAGTTCCATAGAAGCCTTCTTTTTTACAGACTAATGATATTCAGAACCTTTAACAAATCCTCATATGTCATGATCTCCAATCTCCTCCCAAACCTTGTTAACACTCTCCAGATTTCAACACTCTAAATATAGTATCCAGAAAGCAACACTCTAAGTTTGATCTGAAGGAGCCAGACAAAAGAACTATCACTGCTACTCTAGACACCAATGCTTCTATTCATATGATCTAAATCAAGTCAGATCATTTGTTGGTAGTTTTTTTTTTGTTTTGTTTTGTTCTGTGTGCATTTTTTCTTAGCTTTTTCAGTCACATCATTAATACATGAGGAGCCTATAATCCACTGAAACCCCATTAGTTGTTTTCTTTTTTCTCTTTAATTTCTTTCAAGATTTATATCTTTTATTTTTGTGTCACCTTTACTTATAAATGTCTATTCCTTTTCCCCACCCAGAGAGCCATCTTTTATAACAATAAATAAATAAATAATAAGAAAGAAAAAATGAGGGGAAAATGTTTCTGAAAAACTGAGAAGCGAAAAGGAAGGAAGGAAGGAAGGAAGGAAGGAAGGAAGGAAGGAAGGAAGGAAGGATGGAGGGAGAAAGAAAAATCAAATGAGTATGGTAATATATAGAACGTTCCATATGTATTGTTTTTCTATTTGTCTAAGAAAGAGTTCCTGGCTACTTTCACACCACTTGTTATTTAACTGAGTCCCAACATTAGAGAGGCCTATAGGGGAAGAAGAAAGACTTCAGAAATCTCCCTTTCTGACTTTTTCCTCAGCTATAGACCCAGAAGTGAAGAGCTGCCAAAAGTTTTACAGCAAACGCATGAATGATACCCCAGTTTATCTGCAAAAGTCCACTCTGTCCAAACCACTATCAGGGAAGAGAGATACAGGTCTCTCTGTCAAGTCTAGCCAAGAGCTATTGGTGCTTCACTTTAGCCCAGATTGAGAAGGGCAAGGGCCATTCATTTCTACTGGGGCCAGGAGACAGAAGGGCCTGCAATCCCCAGGGACCCATCTTCCTAGGGAGGGAGAGAAAAGTGACAATGGCTGTAGTAGCCTAATTTATGACAATTACATGAAGCTACATAAAACCCAGCAATGTCACTGGGGCCATTAGCTGTCTGGGCAACATCATAAAACACCCTTGCATCCAGGTTACCCTCTGCTCCTGCCAACCTTGCCTCTTGAGGTTAATCTCTCCAAGAGAGAGGCATGCATACCAAAAGAGAGAGAGAAACATAGAGCCAGATGCTGCTGTAATGTCCAATTATATCAAGAAACCCGCCATTAAATGGGGAGGTCAGAGATGGGAATCAAAGGGAGCTTATGATGATGGCTGTTGTGAGGAACCCCTTCAAAACATCCCTCTCAGAACCCCTATTTAGTGAGTAGGATCCAGCCTGTATCTAATATGCAATGGGAGCCCCAGTTGTAGGTTTGTATGTTTAATAAATATAGATTTGAACACACTCTGATCTATAATAAATAGTAGCACTTATAGAGGACTTTAAGGCTAGTGCAAAGAATTTTATGTATGTTATCTCATTTGATTCTTACAACAATCCTGAGAGACAGGTGCTATTATTATTCCAGTTTACAGATGTGGAAACTGAGGCTGAGATAGGTTAGGTGAATTGCTCCGGATCACCCAGCTAGTAAGCATCAGTGATAGGATTTTAACTCTTCCTGACTCCCGGGAAAGCACTATAGCCAACATGTCAGTGGCTGATTAAATTCAAAAACAAACAAAAATTCAAAAACAAATAGGGGCTACTAAATTACTCAAAGACCCCTATGGGCCGCTTGTTGACTTGAAAAACCATTTATTAACATTATCTATATTCTATTGTATTTCTATTTATTTCTTTAAATGATTTCCAATTACATTTTAATCTAATGTTCCCCACACTCCTGAAGTATAGGTTGTATAAGTTTGATACCTCTGAATTACACTACCTATTGAAGGGATCATACAGCAGGAATAATTTGCTCCACTTCTCTGGAATGAGGAAGGTAATTGCCACTTCTGCCTTAGCTTTTCACTGAGAACAGAATTGGGGAGCTACCAGGTAAGACTCATTTTGGTTAGGTAGAGAAACTTAAAGGGGTCGGAATCCTTTCCCTCAGGGACCAAGGAAGTGAAGCTAAGGACTCAGTGAGAAAATCTTGGGATCACAAAACTAGGAAGTACATTAGAAGACGAAATATGAGAATCTCAAGTAAGGTACAAGATAACACACTTCAGTGCTTTCATGTTAAAAGGGAAGAAGCTAAGATTCAAAGGGAGGGGATTCAACTTGCTGAAAGTCACACAAGTGAAGTGAAAGAACTGGGACTTCAAATAAGTCCTTGTTACTCCAAGGAGGGTGGTTTTTGATTCAATTTGACAAACAATTATTGTCATATTACTGTGTACAGAGTCTTTGGCTCCAACTTGGGAAAGAAAGCTAGCTTAGATAGACAAGGCCATATTCCTTCATGAAATTCATATGTGATAGGAAGATAAGACACAAACACAGATAATTGCAAAAAAACAATATTACATGAGAAATGCTGCATTAGAAAGGTACAAAATAAAGTGATGTGAGAGGTTCCTTAAAGGAAGGAAAATAATTCTCAATTGGGAGATCCAGAACAGGTCATAGATTTAGAGCAGGATAAGACATTAAAGGTCATCCATCCAAATCCCACTCCACCCCCACCTCCAATTTACAAAAGGGGAAGTGAGGCCCAGAGTGGTTAAATGTCTCATGGAAAAGCACAAGGAAACATATAAGATGTGTCAGAGCTATGGAGGGAGGCAGAAATAATGTCTTGTCAGAGATACTGCAGAGGGGATTCCATCTCCACCATGATTTTCCACCTCTGGCGTGATTTTGTAAAGAGGGAGCTAATATTCTCATTATAAAACAGTCTGGATCTTGTTGCATCCAGGGCTGGCTCTTTACTTTCCTTCGCCCACTTTTTTTTTAACTGCTTGAGCACCAAGCAGGTCAAGAAAGTTCTTTTTGACCTTCTCTCTCCTACTTTCCTAACATGCCCTCCCCACAGCAACAGCCCCCAGGCCAGCTGTCCTAGCATGCCAGTAACTACTTTATCCAATCCCAGGAGTAAGATGCACACCAACTACTTACAAATTAAGCAACACACTTACTTAGAAGAGAGATAAGGTCCAGATGTGCAGGCCCATTTTTTGTTTCTCTTGGCTTCTTAGGTCTGATCTGCCCTATCTTCAGTTAAGAGTCCTCCCTGCGGCAGAGATTCCAAACATGGTCGCCATGTGAGGACCCTCTGTCCACTGGACCCTCTGTCCAGTGCCCTCCTTATCTCTACCTTCACCTATCTCCTACTTCTAAACTCAATAATAAACCTCTTTTATTAATCTAGCTCTCTTGGGCCAATAAATGCTTTTATTGGGAATCCAGAGCAGCTTCTAGACCTCATATACACTCGTATCCTTGCGCTGAATCTAAGGGGGTTGCAGGGGAACTCTGTTTGACTCCTGTACCTCAAACCTGCCACTAGACCTTAACTAAACCCTAATTTCATTTAATTATCCCCAAATGTGAACCTCAACATGTGGTCTACACCTCATACTTAGGTTCCTCAACATTTGGTTCCCCTGACCAGGAGCGAACACTGGAAAGCTAGATAATTTGGCAAAAAAACCAGAACCCCAACCTTTTTGGGGCACTCAGAACCAATCTGGGTTTTGAGCTGTTCAGGCAATATTCTTCTGGGAAGAATCTGTGTTCTTTCTTTCGTCTCTCTCTCTCTCTCTCTAAAGGTAGTGGGGAGAATATCTGCGTTCCGTCTCACCCTATTTGACTTTCAGGTGAAAAAGGCCTCTATTCTGACCAGGCAATCAGGAACTCTGGATAAGGTAAAAGACTTTTCTTTCCTAATCTTGCAGTGGACGCCCATCGCCCTCGGGTCGGGCTTGGGTCGTAGGTGGGAGCTCTTAAGGTCTGGCACAATTCTTGAGGAATTGCTGCGGTTTGACAAAAGGCCTCTTTTGTCGGCTCTCTGTCTCTAAGAGATAGGAGAGAGGCTGCAAGGATTTGGAAAACTAAAGGTTTTTTACCTGTCCACAATCTAGACACTCCCCTGCCTCTAAAATCTTTCCTGGAGCAGATTCTTTACTTGAGGAAACTCCCTCTGTCCAAATCCTTAAGACACTAAGGCCCTTCCTTTGCATCTCAAAGCATTTCTAATCTTTTTTTTTAATCACTAGAAATCCCTGCTCTCAGGCAGGGACTCAGAGAGAGAGAGAGAGAGAGAGAGAGGAAGTGTCTCTTTAACACCCCCCTCCAGACCAAGGAGACACATGGCCATTCTGGGGACCTCACCCTTCTCCGGGGGTCCCAGGCCAGTGCTCTTTGATCTGTGCTGAGGGAGATAACCGGAGAAACTGTAAGAGGAGCCGCGTTTGAGCCTTCTCCCACTCACTGTTAAATGCAATGGAGTTTCTAATGGTCAGGCCCAGCCACGAGGAGAAAGATCCTGACTTGGGGTGAAGTTAGAGAATGTCTCTGCCCACGGCTGCTACTCCCTGGACAGGGGTGAGGCGTCTCTCCTTCAGGTCTTGCTCTCCAGCAAGATTTGGGGGCTTAGATGAGCTGCCCCGCCCTCAAGTTCCAGCATGGAGATCGCGAAGGAGCCCTGGCCATTCGGGATGCACGCTGGTAAGATGACATCTCTTTCTCCCCACCCTCACTCTGGCCTTTCCTCTCCCTCTTCCATGGAGTGGGGAGTGTAGAACTCGAGGCCTATTTCAGACCTCTCCCATGTGGCTTGGCAACCTGCCGTTTAAATACTCCTGTCCCCTTCTTGGGTTAACTATACAGTGGGGAGATTGGGGACTCGCTCTTACTCTTCTCAAATCTCCGGAAAGGTTTTCACCAACTTTTAAAACAGAATTTTGCTGGCAATCTGAACTACCTGGCTCTTAAAGCCGCAGCTTCCAGCCCTCAGGAAGCATGCTCAGCCCATACATTTTAAATGGAACTCGGTTTCCCTGATTTGGTCATGCTGTGTTAGAGCAATGCCCCCTCCCTGCACAGCCTTTTAACTGTAGAAGCCTCAGAATTACGCTTTTACATGCTCAGGAGGCTGTCTACAAAGACAGGGGATTTTAAACTGCTCTCAGGGTTTTTTTTTCTTAGCTTCAAGGCACTACTTAAAACCTTTTCTCAGCTGCTTGTGGAGAGATAACCTAGGTAAACCAGGCTAGGTCTGTCTCTCTGGCTCTCACTTCCCTACCTAACCCTACAGGTGGGAACTCTTACGCTCCTAATTTTCTCAGTTCTAAGACCTTTTGCTCTTAGCACACTCTGTTCTATTTTCTGGATTGGCGTTCTATGTCCTGCCAATAATTAAAAGGTTCTTTTCTGGGCTCCAACCCTGGCCAGGTTGCAGCTTCAAGAAAGACCTTTGGAATGATGGCTGGGGAATAAAATTCCAGGTTGAGACAAATTAAATTCTTTTTTTCTTTTCTCCCTCATTCCTTGACTGACAGCAGAAATGAGTTAATGGGAAGAAACTGAAAGAAGATGAGTGAACGCCTTACGGAGAGAAGTCTGTCTTTCCTGTCTGTGCTTTTCTCAAGCTCTCTAGACTTGTACCCTGTTTTCCCTCCCCCATTCCTCAGGGAGCCCGGGGGCTATAGAATATGCATACTGTCTAGAGTTAAGTGAGGAGCTATTGAAGTGGAGATCACACCCACTCCTACTACACCACACCCACTCCTAGCACTTGCCCTTAATGATGGTGGCCCTCTGAGGAGGTTTTTCACCAAGGCCCAAGCCCACCACATCACCCTTCTATAACGGGGGGCGGCTCAAAGTCTTGAGCTAATTTGAGCTTGCTGGCAGACTCCGGGAGTCTTGGGGAAATTAGTTGCCTACAAGACATCGTAGGGACGAAATCCTGGTTTTTCTTTGGCAAACGGCCTTCTAGGAGGCCCTTTGTGACACCTTCTAAAACGTCTATGAAGGTTACGTTATAGAATGGAAAAGTCTTCAGGTTTGCAATGAATTGGCTTCCCTCCCCTCATCCTTGGAGATTTTAAGACTGTGATCAATGCACTGGGTTTGAGAAAAATGCCTTAATTTCTAACACCTGAATTCTGAATAGATTAGCTGAATTCCAATCTCTCTAGAGGGACAAGTCCATCCTTTAAAAGTGCTTTTTCTTTCTAATCCTGGGACTGATTAACACTTGTGCCCTCAGGCAAAGGCAAGCCAAAACACACCCTGCACACATGTCTCTTTTAAAAGCTGAAAAACTGAACCTAATGAAACCTAGGACCCACCACGACCTCAACTTTTCGGGTCCAAAACTCATATTTCTTCCACTCTGCTCGCTAAAACCTGTTTGTTGGTTTCCCTTTTACCTCCAACCTGAGACTCTCAGCTCTTTTCATCTCAGGGCAACTTCTGCCTCATCAGACAGAAGCGCCTTTTAATACAAATCTCTCCCAGACTTAGGCCTGTGGGTGTCCCAGAAACTGTCAGAGAGACCCCAGTCTCTGTCCTGAGTTTGAGCAGGAGGAACACTGGAGAAACTGCGTCACACCACAGGGCTGAATTAGTCTCAAGGCGTCTTGCTCCCAGGTAGGGAGTGGGGTCTGGCCCTGTTTCCCCTTTTATTCCAGGACAATCCCAACACCTCAGGGGCCAGTAAGCTGGGTTGGCAGTGCTGGGATAGCTTCTAACACTCCCTCTGACCCCTTCTACCCCTCCCCATAAGAGTGGAGAGAAAGTGGGAGGAAGGCTCAAAGATCTTTGCTTATTAAGGAACCAACTCTTTTAAAAGAAAGGCAGCACAGTTAAAGATTTCTAGGAGCTTAAATTGCATTCTTATCTTGACTAGAGATAGAGAGCCTCTTGCCTACCCTAGACTTCTTAGTCACACCCTTTATTACCAACCCCAGGAGAAATTAGCTTTCCTGGAAATTAAGAATGAAAGGGCTAAACTCTAGGCTACTTAACACTTTTACTATAGAACAAATAATCTTTTGCTCCCAGCATTTTCTCCTACTTCTCCTTGTTAGATGGTTCTTGCAGGGAGCCTGATGCATTTCTGCTGCATCTCCATCCTGGATGACACCCAGTTTTAACCTGCTCCGAGATCTGGGCTTCAATCTTTGGACTCACAACTGCCCTTCAGCCTGGAGAACATGGGACAACTGACTTGGGAACAACTGACCAGGACAGACACCTTAAGATGCCCTGTTGCCATCCCAAGTCCCCATACCTCACGCCTCACCTCCTGCCATGAACCCCAAATCTCTACGACCCTTGCCAGCTCGAAGCAGTTAAGAGGAGATCAGCGCCCCTTTTCCCACATGCCTTTGGAGGTGACTGCCTGAAGGGGGGATGAAGAAGGGACCCCTGAACTTGGAAAATCCTGGAAGGAGAAAATCTTCAATTCTGTCTCAATAACTGACTTTGCCCATGTCTTTTTCCTTAAATGAATTTAAGTTCCAACTGCTTGAGGGAATGATGCAGGAAAGATTCAATCTTTGATTCCCAACCCCTAGCTAATGTAAATTACCCTTTGACTCACAAATCCTGGTCCCTTTGAATTTCAATGAGAAGGTCAGGACCTATCCAACCCACCGGATCTGAGCCAACTTTGGGGCTACACCCCAAAGCCCCTCGAGCTAAGTCTGGGAACCCCTCTTTGCAGAGATTCCAAACATGGTCACCATGTGAGGACCCTCTGTCCAGTGCCCTCCTTATCTCTACCTTCACCTATCTCCTACTTCTAAACTCAATAAGCCTCTTTTATTAATCTAGCTCTCTGGGCCAATAAATGCTTTTATTGGGAATCCTAAAAAAAAAAAAAAAAAAAAAAAAAGAGTCCTCCCTGCTTTTCTTTTTGGTTCCACTCCCCTTTTTCCATTCAGAAGACCTAGTTTCCCTCATGCTAGGAGTTGCTGCCAATCATGTCAAAAAAGGTTCCCCATCTACCTCTAAAGAAAGGGAGCCATTTAGTGTCCCTCCCCAAATAATAGGATGCTAGAGGGGGTTTCACAGGGCAGACGGTCTCAGACCTTCCTGAAGCATGAATCCCCTTGATGACATCTCAGACAAGTGACCATCCAACCACTTGGAGACCCCCAGCATGGTGAAACCAACTACCTCCCAAGGCAGCCTATTCCACACTCTTCTTTCAGTTAGATTTTCCTCGTATCAAATTGAAACATGCTTCTCTGAAATATTCTATTCCTGTCTTCTGGGATAGAATAGATCTCATCTCACTTCCCTATACCATCTTTTTAAATACTTGAAAACAATTATTGAGTCCCCTAAAATTTTTCTCCTCTAGACTAAATGTTTCACCTTATAAACAACAGCTATGAGTAGAATTGTGCTGGTAAATGTTTAACAATCAGTCCTAGGAGTGGGTGGGGATGTACCTGCTATCACACTCTTTTGGGTTTTATCTGCATTATTGTCAGTTTTTCCATCACTCCAGTTTGTCTGTTTTGCCTAAAATATGGCACCAAAACCTAACTCAGTCCTGCAGCATGGTCTGCTCTGAGGAGAAGACAATGAGAGTATTGCCCCATGCCCTCCTTCTCCTGGACTTCTACTTGCTATCCATGCATGTAAAGTTACATCCTCAAGGGAAGATTAAAAGTGAGGTGGCAGGATGGTGTGGTGATGAGAGCATAAACTTAGGGGTCAAAGAGCCTGGATTTGGATCCTAGTGAACTATGTGACTTTGGACAAATTACTTCCTCTCTTCTCTCTATAAAATAAGTGTGTTGGATTAGATGAATTTTAAAATTCCCTTAAAGTCCTCTAATCCTATATACTTCCTTTACAACTCAATGGAGCTTGACATCTTGAGATGTAGTCACTTATATGAGCTATTGACACCTCCTTCCACTGGAAGTGAAACCAGGTCACCCTAAGATCCAAAGCAGTGATTGGGGGCTGTCTGCTTACAGACAGCCAGGCCTCAGCAGTGGGGTTTTCCTTCCTGACCCAGCAAAGAATCACTCACCAGTTTGAGGAGCATCTCTGGATGAGGGAGCTGCCAAGTACTTGCTTATAAAAGGACTAAATAATTCATCCCTCATTTCAGAAGATGCAGGGCCTAGGATAGAAAAAAACTTCAAATAGAGTCAAGAACTCTGGATACAAGTCCTTTCTTGGATACTGATTGCTCCAAGTGACTAGAGACAACCCCCTCGATTTCTTTGAGCCTCAGTTTCCCTGTCTGCAGAGTGGGAATAAGCATCCTTGTACTACTTGCCTCACCTATTTTGGCTAGAACCCTGAGAGTCTTCCCATTGAAAACTAATATACTTATTTCACTAGGTAAAAGAGGCCATTCTTTGCCTTATTCCTTACCTGGTCTTAATCATTGATTGGCCATTACCTCAGTCAAACGGAGATCTGTTAAAAATCTTACATTAAAAAGGCTAAGATACCCTACTGCACCCAGAGTCATCTCCAGTCATCTTGACCACTCTGTGGCCACAGGACCCAGAGGCCTCTGGAGGGGAAAGTGAGACTAGTGATTGTGCACATCCCTACCTCGTAAATCCAATCCACTTGCATGTCATAGCATCCCTGATGTCCTGATCCTCTCTGAGAACAAAGGACAAACAACAGCCTCTGAATAGGAAGAGGAACTGCCCACAAGTTGGGCAACCAGCTCTGTTCTTTCCTTGCCTTTTCTTTCTTCTTTCTATTCTCTTTCTTTTGTCCACCTGTGGGGGTTCTTCCCAAAGGAATGTAAATTTTGATCACTGAAACCTCCCGAAATATCTTGAGGTTTACAGACTAAAATGGGGTCTTAAACCCAAGGCACTCTGGCTTTCATTGATTGGCCAACAATAGGTTCCAGGATAAGAGCCGGTTGGTGATTATGATTAGGGCCTTGATAGGCTCAAAGTGCACGTAAATAGCCATTGTTTCTGTTTTGGCCAGAAGACTTTCCCCTCTCTGCCTCATTTCTCACCTAGCCTTAATCACTAAATGGGCTCTTGCCTCAATCAAGCTGGGACCCATTAAAGACCTTATGTAAACAGGCCAGGGTCTCCCCCTGCATCAAGGCCATCTCCAGTCTCCCGATCTCTTCTGGCCACTGGACCCAGATGCTCTGGAGGGGAAACTGAGACAGGTGACCTTGCCCAGCCTCCCTCACTTACATCCACTTAACTGTCAAGGCGTCCACTCACTGATGCATGGCCCTCTTGGAGAACAAAGGATGAAACAACCGTTTCACTCGGTGGTTGTGGGAAAAGTGCTTTGTGAAACTGAAAGCATTTGCACGCCGAGAGTTCTTGTTCTGAGATAGATTCTGGGATTAGGGGGACAGTGCTGAGAACAGACAGAATGATGGCTGTCTACAGACCCTGCCTGGACCCCGCCAGTTCATTCTGCTGCATGACAGACACTGCTAATAAAACGTCCCAGCCAGACAGTCACAGGATGTCACTCCAAGTTCAGATATTTATGAGGAAAATGCGGCGACTTCATTCTGACTTTAAAAAATATATCTGTATCTCATGAAGGTTTTACTTCCTTTCTCCCTCTCCGCGATGCCCCAGCCCTCTGCAGGCTAAGCTCCAGCCTCCGCCAGAAGCATTGTCAGGAGATATACTCCCAGGGCATGACCGGGCTCTACAGGCAGCTGCTGCGGGTTGGGGTGGGGAAGATCCAATCTTCCCGGCCAGGCATGGAGCCGCAGATGGTGATGACACGGGAAGGAAGCAGGGTGGTGTGGGGAATGAGTCAGGTAAGCTGGGTTCAAACCCTGACCTTGCCGGTACTAGCCGTGGCAATCGTCTTCCCGCTTCTGCACCCGTTTCCTCACCTGTAAAATTAAGGGTAATATTTCCACTGCTTTCTCCTCAGGGCTGCTGTGGGAAAAGGCTCCCCCACCTCTTCAGCAGAGGCTGCTCCCCTACAGGCCGGTTGGGCAGGAGCCAGCCTGAAGAATGACTCTCCTGCTTCCAGGATGTGCTAACGTGCTGTCACCCAATTATCCCGGGGGTCTCTGGGACGGAGGCCTGTTCACTGTTTGCACCTGTCCACAGGGACCTTCTGTCTGGTGCTCACCAGAGCTGCTTCTCTAAGAGCCGTATTTTTCAGGTAAAATATGACAGGCTCCATCCATTCCCGTTATATATTTCTCAGTAAATGGACAAGGTGAAAACTGTGTCAGTTCAAATCACTATCATGACACTTAATCCTGATTTAATGTGCCTTTTGCTGCAATCTTGAAAGTGCCTGAGTCTGTGCTGAGTTGGACAGACCCACCTCCGTGGGGACCTAAGGCAGTATCACCTTCAATAAAAGAATTTAGGGCAAAACAAAAACAAACAAAAATATCAGCTGGAGCTGAGGAGTGTGTGTGAGGGGGGAGTGTGTGTGTGTGGGGAAGGGCTGATATGGAAAGACTATCACCCCACACACAGACACAAATGGAGGTGAAAAGGCCCTACTTCCCCTCCCCCACTCCCAAAGACCCTCTTTCCTGGAGCTGTTGTCCTAAGCCCTGTGTTTGCAACAGCTGGGAAATTTATGAAAGATTCATAAACGTGTGCTGAGCAAGGCTCGGCTGTCAGGGAGACCCCGTCACCAGCTTACAGCTGCAGTGCTTAAATATTATGACCCCCCATATATAAAAAGTGTGCCACTCATTTCTGCAGCTTCCTTTCCCACCCCAAGAACAGCGGAGATGGCAGAGAACGAGCGAGCCGAGTCGTGTCCGGCAGCCACATGCAGAGACTGGGCCTCCCGCCACCCTCCCAACTGTCCCCCAGAGCCCAGAGCTGGCAGGGTGGCCCTTGTCCTTATCTCCAGTCCGGCTGCAACACACAAACTTAAGTGGTTCTCCAGGGTCTGTTGAATAAAGCGTAAACTCCTGATCCTGGCAGTCAAGGCACTCCATGTCTGCTTCCAACTTCCCTTCCAGCCTGAGGCACACCATTGCCCTTCCTGCACACTCTCCGTGTCTGCTAGAGGGGCTCTCTCAGCCCCCGTCTCTCACGCTGTTCGGTTAGTCCCTATTCCTTTGCTCATGGTGTCCCTGATACCTTTAACGCTCTATTCCTGCCCTCATGACCTTTCCTTCATTCACAGTTCAACTCAGGTGTCTCCTTCTATGTGAAATATATCTGGAACTCCAGGTGAGATTGATGTCTCCTTCCCCTGCTTCCTCTGTACCCTCACCCTCTATAGAAGGAGAGCAATTTGTGCCCTGCCTTTCTTTTCTATTAGATTGTAAGATCCTGAGGATGGTGATTACATTCCCTCTGTTTTTGTGTAACATGCTGTGCCTTCTTATCTTCAAATGATTATTTAATCCAGGGTTTGAGGTGACAGCCACTTGGAAGACAGACTGCTGTGTCCCTCACTCTTCAATGAGTTTCACCACAATGCAAATTTGTAGGTGTCAAGAAATGTTCGAGAGTGAGGGGAGGTAATTTTGTCTCAAAGATTTTGAGCTATGTTACAGTACTTGGGATTAAATATATATCTTTTCATAAAATCATGGATGTGGTTCAGTCATGTCCAACTCTTTGTTGGACCCTTTTGGGGTTTTCTTGGCTAAAATTCCATTTCAGCTCATTTTACGGATTAGGAAACTGAGGCAAACAGGATTAAGTGACTTGCCCAGGGTCACACAGCTAGTAAGTGTCTGATGCTGGATTTAAACTCAAGCCCCAAAGTCAGATTTCCTTTGACTCCAGGGTCCATGTTCTATCCATTATGCCTTCTGGCTGCACTAAGTTTACAGATAACATCTCAGTGCTGGCAGGCAGGAACTAGGGACTATTAGCCTGAACCATATTAAATATAATGGACAAGTGTATAACTAACTAAATAAAAATACAACATAGAGAATTAATTTGTAGTTTCCCAAATCAGTATGCAAAATAGGAATCTGTTTCTATTTGAGTTTGACCCCTGAACTAGATTATATAGATTTAGACTTGGAAGCAACCTAGAGGTCATTGAATCCAAAGCTTTTATTTTTAAAATAAAGAAGCTGAGATTGAGAAAAGAAGACAAGGGAAGAATCCATGGGTGAGGGGAAGTTAAGGAATATTAAAGTAAATTAAGAAGCAGAATTAAAGCAAAGAATTAGTAGGGATAGGAAAGACATATATATGTGTATGGGAGGGCAGAATGTGTGTGCATGTGTGTATATATATACATATACACACATATGTGTCCATAAATATATCCTTTCTTAACTATAGTTTGCTTAGAGGTGAGGGAGGATGAGAAGGGAGGGAAAGAATAAAATTTAAAAGGTGAACATCAGAGAATAAAAGAACAATTTACAAGGAAGTAAAGAAAAGATGGATACTCATGAATATAATTTCTTCTTATATATGTATATATGTGACACACACACACATATATATATATATATATATATATATTTTCTTGAATTGGTAATTTGTTGTTATATATTTTGAACCCTACCTAATGTTCTGCTGGGCACATGACAATGTTATCTTTTGTTTTGTTGTATTTTGTTTTGTATTCCTTTTCTATTTTTCTTATTCTGTTTTTTTAATAAAATACATTTAAAAAATAAATTAAATGAAAAAATGAAAGAAAGAAAAAAGAAGCTGAGATCCAGAAATGTTCAAAGACTTCTATATTGTCACTTAGTAAATGTCTGAGACCATAAATATCTGAAGTCTTCCTAATACCAAGTCTAGGTCTTTATTCTCTAAACCAACTATTTTTTTTCTCCTTCCTTCTTTTGTAATTCATCTTGCAGGAAGACATGAAATTCTAGGCAAGTGTTTGTTCATTGCCTTCTCTGGTCTGGTCCAAGTCTGTCTACCAAAATTTGAGCCCATATAAGGAAGAATAAAACACACAGACCAGAGATCATCAAATCTACCTTAGAACAAAAGAAAAGAGCCAGCACCAGGAAGATCGATGCCAGAAGGGCAGATATTGAAGCAGAGAAGTCAAATAAAAAAAAGTCTTCCCATCAATGCCAATGGCTCCCAACCAACCGAGGTATCTTGTTCCTAACTCTGTGCTGACTTTTTGGCTTTAGACTTCGCTGTAAGCTACTCCTACCTCTTGTCTGACTGGGATTTTGTGAACTCTGGTTATATTCAACATATTACATGGTTCACTCTCTCAGATCTTTCCTTAGAAGATTTCCTTTGCCCGTTGTTCTTTGTCCTTCATTTTTGAAGAGGACCAGTGATATGTGGGTGATGTCTTGACTTGCTTCTGAATTGGATTTAAGTGAAGCAGAGTTGAATAGAGTTATCAGCCTCACTCTCTGTTCCAAAGTCATGGAAGTCCGGTGGCAAGATAAAGGTCTGACCAGGACGACTGACTAAGGCCTTGGATGCAGCTAGAGGATCCTGGTCTCTTTGATGTCTGACCGAGATGTAAGCACACCACAGCGACTGCTTCAGTCACCTTCTGTCCTGAGGAACAAATTGTTCTCATCTGCCCATTCCACCAGAGAGAGTCTTGACATACCTGGGATAGATACCTCCCCCCCTACCCCCAATTCACTGAGGGGTCTGCTTTTGAATAGCTGCTGTGTACTCTCCAGCTTCTTGTAGTCACAGATGAGAGTCGAATGATAGGTGGACACCAAAGACGGATGAGCAGCCCTGAAAAGGGCTCTGCAAGCCCTTACACTACACATTATCCTCCCTGAAGATCTCATTCACCCCTTTCTTCTGCCCAAGTCCCCTGTTAATAGTCCCCAATCACTTTATAAGTCAAGCTATTTCCCTCCCCCTATCCTTGGGAGAGGAATTTAAAATGGTCATTTAATTTTTAGAAAATTTTACCTAAATCCAACTAAAAATTGCCTCCTGGTAACTTCTTCCTAGCTTTCTCCTAATTAGTGAGAGGGAGATCAGGCAAAACAAATCTACTTCCTTTCCCTTTGAATACTTAGATACAGTGATCAAGGGCTCCCTAAATTTTCTATGCTTTAAGCCAGTGGTCTCCAAACTGGGAGACAATCAAGAAATTATACCATCAATAGCTGGGACAAAGGTATTGAGGCTCTGAAGCAAAACGGAGACATTTTGAGGGAAGAGAAGGGGATAGATGGGAGAGAGTTGTGGAGGTAACATACACATTGGCTATAGGGTGGGGAGAATATAGGACATGTGAGAGAATGAGGAACCAAGGATGACACTGAAATTTTCAACCTGGAACTTGAAAGATGTTGGGGTACTCCACAGAAAAAGGAAACTTTGAAAGACTTAGGAACCTTGATCAAATGGAATGATCAGCCACTATTCCAGAAGAGTGATCAAGAAAGGGCAATCAAGGGCAGCTAGCTATATGGTACAGTGGTTAATGTAGTGGCCTTAAAATCAGGAGGGCCTGAGTTCAAATCCAGACTCAGATACTTAACACTTACTAGTTGTATGACCCTAGGCAAGTCATTTAACCTTAATTGCCTTGGGGGAAAAAAAGGCTATCCTCCTGATAGCTGATAGACTCAGAGTGCATACAAAGACATCTTTTTGTTCACTTGCAATGCAGGGATTTGTTTTGCTTGACATGCTTATAACTAGGTTTTATTTTTTGTTCTTAGTTTTTTACTTTCTCAGTGAGGAAAGAAGTGGAAGGGAGAGAAGGAAGAAGGACAGGGAAATGAAATAAAATTGAATTAAAAAAAAAAAGAAATAGAGAAGACTAGAGGAGAGGTAGTTTTTGTAGGACAGATAATGTAATGAGATTTGCAATGCAAATTTCAATCCATCTGTAACTGCTCATCCTGTGAGACTCTATCCAAAAAAAAAAAAAAAAAAAAATTAAAAAGGAGTTGGAAAGTGGCTTCTACTCTCCTTCTAGTCATTGTGCATGAACACAGAGCCTGACAAAGATTTCCTGCCATAGTCACAAGGCAATCTGGGGGAATAGGATATGAGTATGCTGGGGACAGAAGGAATTTTACTTGTGCAGATATAAATTATAACCATACTAAAGGGCCAACAAAAGTGATAAGATGGGAGAGGTGGGAGCCTCCACAACCAGCAGTGAGTAGGAGTAATGTTGCTAGCTAGGTGATAATGAGGAGGAGGGGAAGAGCATATTTGACATAAGCCTTACAAATAGCTGTTGCAAGGAGAGTAAGGTGAAATCCAGTTTCCTAGCCTCTAATTGGTTATCCCTTGGGGTTCTGCCATGACCCTGGAGTACATTGCTCCGGCTTTGGAGGCTACTGCTTTAGGCTGAACACAGGATGATTTGATGATGGATGGAAAGAAGCTTGAAAAACACCTTCTCCAAAGCTATTAGTTTACAAATAAAGAAATTGAGGTCTAAAAATGAGAAATAACTTTCCCCAAGGTACATACAAAGAAAGTGGCAAAGAGAAGATTCCAATGCAACTTCTTTGATTCTAAATCTAGTTCCTTTCCCACTATACCATGTCTCTAGTTCTCCAAATCTATTCTCACCATCTTGTTCACTTCTTCTGCTAGAGCTTATCAATGTGCTCCCTAAAAACCAGATCTAAAAACAGTACTCTGACTGAGGTCTGGCTAGAGCAGAAAACAACTAACTTCTTGACATTTGATTTCAATCCTAGGCATTTCATCCCTCAGAAAGGACTTCTCTCTTTCTATGTCTCCCTTTCCCTCAGTTCTCAATCTGAAGAGAATTTGTTGATTCCCCTATTGTCCTCTTGGTGCCATTATAATGTTTGGTAAACCCAACCCTTGGACTCATCTCTGGCAGCTTTCTTGCCATGGCTAGACTTCCTCTTCCAGAAAGGAAGAGACAAAGTGAGACATTTCCTCTTTCTCCTTCCTGATTTAGTGGGGGCCCCATTCCCATTCTGGGATATTTTTCAGGAAATGTAACGCCTCTTCTGTCTATCAGAACCAGAGTTTGACCTCTTAAGCAATGCATCAGAAATACTTGTAGTTTGTATTTATAGAGAATTTTAATTCTTACAAAGAATTAAACAACCTTGGGGTTAGATAGGGGAAAGACTGTTTTCAATGTTTTGCAGATGAAGAAACTAAAATTTAGATATGTCCAATAATTCTGATAAGAATTAGTGCTGCCATTTGAACCTCATAATCTGTTTGCAAATTCAAGAATCCTTTCTCTCATACACTGAGGAAGTAGTTCCTCACCCAGAAAAGGAACAGAGTTTAGAAAATCAGTGGGGAGGGGGTGGGAGTGAGGATCAAATGACTTTGAGATTTGAAAGGAGACACTTTGTTTGCAGAAAGAGAAAGAACAGCAGGTTAAGCATCTGTTGAAGACAATTTAAAGAGGCGGGAACCAGCTGAGACTGAGGCTAAGGCTGTACCAGTTCCAACTTGAAAGAGTGTGGGATGTTGACTTTTCCAAGAGACACAAATTCAGACTTCAAAGCAGGGGAGGGGAAAAAAGTCTGAGCTGAGCACTGGAGGGGAATGTTCTGGTGTGGAAAATAATTCCACTGAGAGCAGAATACTAAAGACTCTAAATTTTTATTAACATCATCTAGATACAATGTATCTCTTGCTCTTCTATTGCTTGGAACAATATCTTTTGTTGTTGTTCCCTTCTCTTTCTTGTAAATTAGCATATAATCTCCAAAAATGGAATCTCAACACTTTTATGCCATAGAAAAACTGGTAGAAGGACTTGAAGGTGTTTAATCTGGAGAATAAAAGACTAAAGGGAACTTAGATGGTTTTCAAATAAGGATTATCATAAGGAAAAGGAATCCCTCTTAATTTATTTTGCCATAGGAAACATTTCCGTTCAGTAGTTTTTCAGTTGTCTGACTCTTTGTGATCCTATTTGGTTTGGTTTGGTTTGGTTTTTTAGCATGGATACTGGAATGGTTTGCTTTTTCCTTCTCTAGCTTATTTTTACAGATTTAGAAACTGAGGCAAAGAGGATTAAGTGACTTGTCCAGGGTCACAAGCTAGGAAATGTCCAAATGTAAATTTTATCTCAGGAATTTGATTCTTCCTGAATCCAGGCCCAGTTCTCTCTCCTAAACCCACATAATACAGAACTATGAGCAACTAGAGGTAGGGAAGGAGTCACAGACATGTACATCAACATAAGCCCAGTTCTCTCTCCTAAACCCACATAATACAGAACTATGAGCAACTAGAGGTAGGGAAGGAGTCACAGACATGTACATCAACATAAGGGGAAATTCCCCCGAAATAAGAGCAGAACAAAACAAAATGGGTGCCTCTGAATGGATTTCCCATCTTTGGGGATCTTCAAGAGGTGCCTGGATGCCTGATCAACACAGACCTAACTAGCCAGAAATAAAACTGGGGCAAATTCACCTGAAGTGTGACAGAGAACTTCATTATTAATGCAGTCTTCATGGGAAGGGGGGGTTGTCCCCCAAAGAAAGCAACGCTGATTTTCCTTCTCCAGGTTTGAGGGGAATGTGGCCTTAGCAGACAGAGCAGTGAAACTGCAGGAATGGGCAGGAGAAGCTGCCCAATAAAACTTTGAAGTGGGGCATTGGAACAGCCATCACTGCTAATAGGAAGCAGGTCACCCTGCCCCTGACTCCCAAATGACAGCATCCCACAGCAAATCACTATTCACCTCCACAGTAATTACAACTCTGCTCTTTGGCCAAGTCTTACACAGAATTTCTACTTATGCATGGATTAAACTAGGTGACCTCTGAAGCTCAGAGATTCTAGGATTATCTCCACTGGAGTGAAAATATATCTCAGTGGATAAAGAGCTAGATTTAGAGTCAGAAAAATGGGGTTTTGAATATTCAGTCTGGCACTTACTGGCTTTATGATCATAAACAAAACACTTAAACTTTCCTCATCTGTAAAATGGGATTCATAATACTTTTAGGCTTGATCTCCCAGGGTTCCTATGAGGTGCAAATAAAATAATGAATGCAAAATATCCTGCAAAGCTTAAAGCTCTAAATAAATGTGAGTTATGGATGTTGTGGTAGATGTTGTTATCCTAGCATCATAGCTAAGGGACTGTTTGTCACATGGGGATTGACTGCAGTTCTGTTAAGAACCATGAAAGCATCCCCACGCTCCTGGGCAGGAACAGCCTGGACTCTCTGGTTATTAATCTGTGGGCAGTCACCACAATTTACCTTCCTCACAGCTGGGTTTTAAGCTCACTGTAGTGTAGAAAATTTTGAAGCCAAGCATATATCTTGTTTATAATAAACAGGGTGAATTGTGGATGTATCTATTTTCAATGGGGGATAAATGGTGGCTATGTGCTGCTGGAGATCTTTTTTTTTTTTTTTTGATTCTTCTTTGTTTTAACCCATGAGTCATCTTCCTGTCCCCCAAAGAAATGTGTTTTGTCTCTTGAACAAAAGTTAAATAGAACAGAGGAGGAGACTGTTAGAAGATAAGTGCTTGTCATTCCAATCTACAGTCAAAGACATCTGATAATGGAATATGTGAGTTTGTCATAATTATCAGGAGAGGTGAAAACTTCAGCTTTCCACAAAATCTGTGTGCCTTTGGACCATTTGCTAAGCTCCTATGATCCTCAGATCCCTCCCCTGTAAAATGAGATAATTGAAATGAAAATGAGACTTTGGTTACAGGTACTAGTCTTTTATGAAGGAAGACCTAAGTTCAAATTCTCCCTCAGGAATTTATTTGCTATATGATACTGGGAAAGTCATTTAACTTCTCTTATGTTCAATTTCCTAATCTGTAAAAGGGGCTAATAATAGTACATATATCACAAGTTTTCGTAAGGGATAAATGAGATAATATAATATTTATATAAGTGATACCTTGACCCCTATTGTCTGAAAGCCATATTTGTTACGTTTCATACCTCCCACAGGGTTCTCCAATGTCTTTAAAAAGAGTTTGGAAGTATCTAGTTTCTTTGCCATTGGCTAGAGGTTTTATCAGTTATGTTGCCCCAATTTTATTTTAGTTCTCCAGTAAAAAATTTGGAGGTGTCTAGTTTCTTTGCCATTGACTCAAGTCCCTTCCAATTGTGTTGCATCCCATTTTCATTTAACCACAAAATCATCAGCATAGATTTTGTAAGGGAATATTTACTTCAAAGTTATAGCAAGAACAAACATACGAGCATTTTCCTCCACTACCTGGGAGAACATAATCTCCCCTTTCCATCACCATTAATTTCTGTGGAAGAGAAGGGGCATTAGGTTCACAGCTTAACTCAGTTCCTGTATAGTATAGTCCCTCCAAGTCAAAGATCCAAAGACTTTCTGGATTTAAGCTTGACAGCAAATCTGGCTTTGGAAACTGGCTTCAAGGTCACCACAGCTTAAACTCCTAGAAACTCTCCTGCCTGTTCCTACAACAGAAAAAGTTAAACAAAATAGACTAAAACCCCAAGCCATTTCTCAGGATCACAGTGCATGGAGATGGGGACGAAGTACTTCTTTCATTTAGTTTAGCTCATGATGCACATGCTGCAGCTAAATAGAACTTTATTGTTCTGTATGCAGTTGAAGAGGGGGACTATATCATTCTTATCATTCTAAAGAAACAGCTTCTGGCTACCTACTCAATGGAAAAAGCCTGCTCCTGCTCACATGGTAGGGGAATATGTGTATCTTCTCTCAGAAGCATATCCTGTCCTTCTACCATACAGATACCTCTGTTTTAGGATCATGTGCAAAAATAAAAATAAAAACAAAAACAAAAAACTGGTTACATATAAAAAATGCAACCCAAAGTGCTATACAAATGTTAGTTATAGATGCAAGATTTTAAACCAAAATCATCCCAACTCCGAGCTGAGCTCTTTAACCATATCATGTTGTCTGTATCTCCTTCACAGGGCTGTTATAAATCTGTATACTGTAAAATACTAGAGAAACATTACTTCAAGAATTCATGTATTAATGAGTGTTTATAGGATCACTACCAATTCTCCTTGCTTCTCCTCAACATCTTGGTAAACCACAGCCTTGAAATATTTTGTCCAAAAAAAAATTATTACTTTGTGGCCAACACTCTGGGGATGAATCTCTTTGCCTTTAATGAGGATAGCTTTCAGACAAAAGATAAAGAATTTGTTACTGGATGATCCTCGGAGTCTTTCTGGATTGGCAAGATGGTCTAGAGCTTGACTTCTGATTATATGATTGTCAAAAACTCAGGACATCCCCATGCCATAACCATGCAGTCCTTGGAGAAGGATGCTAGTAATAGTTATCTAGCATTTTCCATCACATTTGACCCTCAGGTTAGCCCTCTGACATAAGGAGAACAAGTACCATTAACCCCATTTTACAGATTGAGAAAATGGTAAGGTGTCATTGTTTATGCCTCCCTCCCTATGCATCCAGTCCCTTCTTATTTTCCATGCTCATATATATCCTTAAAACCTTTCTTTGGCCTCCTTAATTTCCACCCACCCTATTTTGGAATCTTCCTGAATGTTGCAGTGGCTAAGTTTAACCAAAAATCAGATTCTAACTTCTTGCAAAATAACATGGAAATAAAAGCAAAACTTTGTTTAAAGAGTCAAAACTGAGAGAGGGCAATGCAGGAGTTTGCCTGAACAGCCAGAAGGTATTTTGAAGGTTATAGTCCAGAAGGTCTGAATTCAAATTTGACTTTAGATAATAACTAGCTGTGAGACTCTGGGCAAGTCATTTAACCCTTTTGCTTCCATTTCCTCATCTGTAAAATGAGCTAGAGAAGGAAATGGAAAATCACTTCAGTATCTTTGCCAAGAAAACCCCAATGGGGATCACAAAATAGGACACAACTTACACAACTAAGCAACAATCACAAAGTACTATATAAACACAATGTTAATTAAAAAAAAAAAAAACCTTCAAAATCAGAAACTCCAAAAATCCTACTCTATTTAGTCTGTTTTACTCTTTAGCTCCTTAGGTCCAATCCTGAGTTCTGTTTCCTAACTCCTTTCCCCTCACAAGGGTTCCCAAACCCCAAGATCTATTTCCTTACTCCCTTCCCCTCAAAATTGTCCCCAAATCCTTTTTAGATGTTGGAACCCAGAGTGAGATTGGTTTGTTCTGGAATTTCTTCTTAGACATATCCTGTACATACTTCTTAATTAGTTTCATAGGAAAGTTTACCAAGATGAAGTCTCATTTTGGAAAGGTTTAGAAAGAAAAGGTGGGTTTCACAGAAGAGCTCATAATGAGCATCAAACACCAAAAAAACTAGTGCCAAGTATACACCAAAGAATAGCTCAGCAATACAGCTACTGTGAGATGCAAGGAAGTGACCTAGGACATAATTCAAAGTCTGACTATGGTTCAAAAATACTGGATGTCCTACAAGAATAAAATATCTGTGTGCATGTTGACAAGTTCCACATGGTGAGTGAACTCTGGTTAAAAGTAAGATCAAGTATAGTATGCTAATTCCCTCTTATTTCAATTGAATTCATTTCAACAAATATTAGATGTCACCTGTGTGCAAAGCTCTGTGATTGGCCCGAGAAACATATAGATAGATACTATATAGATTCTGCTTTTAAGGAACTAACAAAGTAATAATAGTAAAAGAAATGAATGCAGATAACTATAATAATATAAGTTAGGGGGCATTAGTATAAAAGGAGACCATGAAAAGAACTGGGAAAAATTTGAAACAGGAAAGATCACTTTTATCTGGAAAGGAAAATTTTCATGGAAGAACTGATCCCTTAAAAGGTGTTTTGAGAGAGGGATTTTCCATTCCTGCCATAGGAGATTATATGAACATTTAGCCAGGATAGGGCAAGATGAGTTCAAGGGCTAGAAAATAGTCGTTAGGTTGAAACATAGTAGATATGAAGAGAAATAATTTAAGAAGGCAGGATGAGTATATTGGAGAAATTGTGTAGGGCCACTAATACCACAATTAGGAGTTCATAATTTATTCAATACTTAGAAGCAAGCTATCAAAAATTTCAGAATAGAATGACAAAGAATTATATTAAAACTACATTGGGGACTGGCATTAAAGATCTTAGAACTGTTTCACCAACACCCCAGCAATGATTAACAGGGTACCGAACAGAACAATGATCAAGAACACCACAGAGAAGCATCAGTAAGCTCCTCTAACTAGTCCAGGACTCTGCAAGAAGATAGCCAAGAATCTAGAGGAATTTGGAGAAGACATACATGCTCCAGGAAAGTAAGTCAGTGTCAGTTCTAGTAAACAAATCCTGAATAGGGCAGAATCTAGGTCCTGGCTTGTTAGAGTATCAGTAAGGGACAGACCCAAACAAGTATACTCTAAGAAGCCTGAAACCAAAGCTTCTCTTAGAGTCACAGCAGAAAATGGGTATTGGGAGTGAGCTAATCTCTGACATCTAAATGAGGCTATCAGCAGGTAGAGGAATGTTTAAGAATACAAATATGGGACTAAGGTCATATAAAAGATGCTTTTGAAAGATAAGTCACATTAAAAGATGCTATCAATCACATAGTTGATTCATATCTCTAATTAAGAAAAAAGGAATATGTTTTTCTTTTAGCATAGTTATTCCAATTAAACCAAGATAAGATAAGATAAAGAAAAGACAAAGAGAAGGAGCAGATAAGAGAATATAAATGGATTAGACTTCCTTGGGCTTTTGTAGTCCTCTTGCAATCACAAAACAATTAAAAGGCAAAAAAGAAACTAGCCTGAAACAAAAGGATCCTGCAGTATGTATTTAGGCAACATAACAAAAATAGTGAATATAGAACAAAATGGAGTTAAATGCCAACTCTTATGAAATCATTCTTTAAAAAGACCCAAACATCTGTATAAGACGAATACAGTCCTGACATATAAACCAGGGAATGATAAAGTAGAGAAAGAAAACTATAGACAATATTTCTAATACATATCAATAAATATATTGAATAGTATATTAGCAAAGAGACGATACAAATATATTAACATGATTATGAATGCATGGTTGATTCAATATTGGGAAAACTATAAATATAACCATACACATTAACAACAAAAACAAGATAAAAAACTTGCATAATTATGTCTTTAGATGCAAAAAAAAAGTTTTCATAAACTGCAACATATATTTGAAGCAATGACAGTCTTTTGTTTTTCTTTATATTCCCAGAACTTTGCAGAATGCTTGCCACATACAGGATACTTAAGAATTGCTTATTGACTAAATTGCTGATAATGTTAAAAAAATAAAAACAAAAAAAGGAAAAAAGAAACACTATCAGTCATAGGAATAAATGGAATTTTTCTTAATTAAGTTTCCATATAAAACTAAGACCTACCTAGCATTAACAGTAACGAAGAAATTCTAGAGACTATTTACTTAAATCAAGAATGTCCATTGTCAGTCACCATTAAAGCATGATTCAATTCTAGAGTGCTGACTATAGCAATAAGAAAAAGAAGCTGAAGGAGTAAACACAGGCATAGATGATATAATGGCTTACTTAGAGAACCATAGAGAGTTAAGGAAAACTTTAATTAAAAAATAATTTCAGTTGAGTAGCAAGATATAAAATAAAATCTCAGAGAAACCACTGAAAAGGAGATCATCAAAGATTATAGAGTAGAAGAAAGCAGAATAGACCAGCTTCTTCCACAACTAAGCTCATAAAGATATAAAAAAAAAGTTAGATTGAATAGTGATCAGGAAATAAAAGAAAAAAACACAGTGGATCATTTTTTTCCAGCATGAGACTACAAATCTGCTCCACATACAAGTGACAAGAGCAGAAACTGAAGAAACAGGGTCACTTCAACTTTAGAGATTAGACACTTGACCTGATCTTTGTTTCTCTTTCCTATAAATTTATTTTCTTGCTTTTGATTCTTTGCTAAATGCCCTCAGAACTTAGCCTGCTTCAATTGGTGTTACAATTTTAATAAATTTACCTCCTGACTTGGAAAAAATTAAAAAAAGAAAGAGATTATAGATTAGACACTATGCTGAATTGTGGATTTCTCATCAGACCAGATACACCAAAAATAATGTGCTCTCTCTCTCTCTCTCTCTCTCTCTCTCTCTCTCTCTCTCTCTCTCTCTCTCTTTCCCTCCTTCCCTCTTCCTCTCTCTCCCTCTCTTCCTCTTCTCTCTCTTATCTCTCCATCTTCCTGCCTCCTCCATCTCTATCTTTTTTCTCTCTCTCTTTAGGGTATGGGTCTCTCTGTGTGTGTGAGTGTGATTTCAAAGAGAGAACAAAGAATTAGTTCCTTAGGATCAGACCAGAGATAGGCTGGCAAGACTATCTCTTTGATCCCAGAGTAGGACTACAAATTTATTACCTGTTCTCAGATAAGGAGTAGGTTTACAGCACTGTTTCTCTGATTCCAAAGAAGAATCTCTGACTCAGTTCCCCAGTATCAGATCAGGGCTTGTTTGAAATTATTTCTTTAAAATTATTTAGACTCCAATTAATTTTAATGTTTTCTTTAGTGGTCTTTTAATGAAATTTTTATTGCATTGTGTTCATAAAAATAAATATTTCTGCATTTGTTTGTTAGGTTTTTATGTCCTAATACATGGCCAATTTGCAGCCATGCATAAATAATACATAGGTATCTTCTTTTCTATTCTCATTCAATAATTGCCAAAGATGTGTCATATTTAACTTTTATAAAATTATATTCAGGTGCACAACTTATTTATTATTTTACTTTGTTAGACTTTTCTAACTCTAAAAGGGAAACATTGATGTTTCCCACTGTTATGGTTTACAGTCTATTTCTTGATGTAAATTTAGCTTTTCCTTTAAGCATTTAGATGCTATGACATTTGGTTCATGTTAGCTAAAGCACTGAAATTAATTCATTGTCCAGGATGCCTTTCAACACAATATAGTTTCCCTGATTATCTCTTTCAATCAAGTTTATTTTTGATAATATTGCCTTATCTGAGATGATTGCTAAACCTACTTTTTGAGTTAAGCTTCTTACTTTAATATCATGTGGGTCTTTATTTTTCAAAAATGTTTTCTGTAAATAGTACATTGTTACATTCTGCTTTTTGATACTTTCTACTCTCCTTTCCCATTTTATGGGTAAATTCATCCCTTTCACACTGATTTATGAACATTAATTGTATATTTCCTTCCAGCCCACTCAATTTTTACAAAAAAAAATTTTTTTAACAAATTTTTACATGCTTAATGTAGTTAGTTTCTGACCTCTGTCTCTCATTTCTTCTCTCCACTCAGATCTAAATCTTAGGTTGAAGTCTTTCCCAGTTTACTTTCTTATTTTTTAATCCCTGCTTCATAATATTCTCTTTTGAACTTAGAATTTGTTTTGCTTAAACCTAATCCCTCTCTAAATCTAACTTCCCTCTTATTTTTTCTCCTTTTCCTGTTTCCTCCTATTTCCCTGTTAACTTAAATGTATTTTAACAACAAATTATTTATATGTGCTTGTATGTGTGTTCAATAGCATAAAAATAATACCTAAATTAAGTTTACTTATTCAATATCATATCAAATTTCCAGAGAATTATCCTAGAAAAAAAAGAGATGTAAAAAGCATGATGTAAAACCTTTCTGAACCAGGTTCCTGGGTTCAAGGCCAGCTCTCTGTTCATGCTTCTTTTTATGAATATAATGGAATGTATGTGTGTGTATGTGTGAGTCTCTTACAGAACAAATATTCCATAAGAAATGAAAAAATAATTTAAAATTTTAAAAGGGAGGAGGCCAGCTAGATAATGCAGTTGATACAGCACTGGCCTGGGGTCAAGAGCTTCAGATACTTAATACATACTAGCTATATGACCCTGGACAAGTCACTCAACTCCAGTTGCCTTGCAAGCAAGCAAAACATAAGAAACAAAAAAAAAATTACAAACTTGGGGAAACCTAGGAAAATTCATATGAACTGAGACGACCAGGAAAATAATTTATGCAATAATTGTAATGACATCAAGGAAAATCACTTTGAAAGATCTCAATACAATGACTAATCACTAATCTGGAAGGCTGATAAAGGTACTTTCCCCTTCTTTGCAGATAGGATTGGACAACAGATGCAGAATGAGACATGCATTTTCAGATATAGACAATATGTGAGTTTGCTTGACGACACATATTTGTTATGAGGGAAGGGTTTTTGTTTTGTTTTGGAAGGGAGAGAGTTATAATAGGAAGATTAAGTGGTTAGTGGTAATGATAAAATAATATAAATGATATTGATATGATGTAATAAATAATGATAAAATATTATAAAATAAAAATAAAAGAGTATTACTGAAATATTTTAAAACATAAAAGAGAGCAGAAGAAAATTCAGAAGAGAACACTACCTAGTGGGGAAATGGTGATATCACTGTATTCAATATAATTTGAACATAGAAAATGAACTATATTTCAAGAGATTCATGGTATCATTCATTTTTTTCTGTTCTTTGTAAATGAAAATATTCACATTTGCTGATACTTATTAAATTCATAATAAAAACTTTTTAAATCTCTTTAGGCAGTATGTGAAGGATAAACAGAAGAGGGAAGCAACTGAGCAAGTTTCCAACTCATCCCAAAATGGGTGATCTGGGTTAAATCCTTTCATCTTAATGGGCTCTAGTTTCCTCGTCTGGAAAATGAGGGGACTGGGGTAGATGACTTCTGCAATCCTTTCTCACTTCATATTTATAATCATATGACCCAACAAGCATTTATCAAGCACCAGCTATGTGCAAGGCACTGAGCTATGTGCTAGGGATTTAAAGCATAACAAGAAAAGTAGCTCCTATCTCTAAGGCCTTTCAGCTGTTAACAATTCCAAGCCCCTGTCAGTGTTTTTCTTATATGAGAAGGTACCCATGCATATGGTTACCTCACCTCTGTCTTTTTAGATCCTGGATCCTTGCACTGCTGCCCACTTGGTGTATTTAAATTTTGCCTTTTGTACCTTTGGCTCTAAATAGTCCCCAGACCTCAATTATATCTATACAGAGAATAAGCCCTTCCCATTTATATATAGATCATTGATACCCCATTGTGCTGTAGATGAACCATTTTATGAATGTTCTGGGTTAACAGGAGGTTATTGCAACTACTAATTTGTAATGAGCTGAAAAACTGAAGAATAATTGAAACATATCTCTGAATTCAGAAATGTGGAGAAAGATGAAAAGGAAGGTGGAAAGAAGGGAGAATAAAATTAAAAAAAAACAACTAAAGATTCAGTAGTTTATCCTTATTTGTTAAATTACAAGTGATCTAAAAGCCAAGGAAGAATGTATAAAAGGATCAGATATATATAAAAATATACATAGATAGATATAGATATATATATGAAATACAATTATATAATCTTTGGGGAAAAATTTTGGAATGGAAAAATACAGAATAGCAATAGAAAAAAAGAATTCAAACAGATAAGAAACAAATGAAGATGGCATTTTTTAAAAGTAGCTCTAAAGCTACTAGATATTGAGGACAGTGATTGTAATAGGCCTTATGATCCCATTCCCAGGCCCCTGTATTTCTTCTGAGGCTCATATGTACTGACTCTTAATTTCAATACAATTCAACAAACACTAACTAAATTTAGAGCACTGTGCTAGCTACTAGGGAAAATATAATATTGAAGTACATAATAATCCCTTCCCTCATGATTGATATAGTCTGGTAATGCCCACGTAGATAAGTAAATACATATTCACATGATATGTTAGTACATGATTTACTAAATAAAGTTAAATAAGAGGTCTGAGGGGAATAAGTTCATTACAAACACTGGGAGACCAGGAAAACTTTCTGGAGAAGGTAACACTTGAATTGAACTTTAAATTGATGGATAAGTAAAGAGCCCATCTAAGCACAGAAAACAGTGTGATCAAAGGATTGGAGTGTGTGTTTGGAGGACAGGAGAAAAGTACAGGAGACAAACTTTGAGAAGAAATAACATTTGATCTGTGACTTGAAGGAACAGAGAACTTTAACAAATGGAAATGGTGGTAGAGAGAATACTTCCTTCTAGACATGGATAGCAGTTTAGGAAATATCATAGGAATAGAAGAGATCAGAGCAGAAGGAAAAAGTGAGTGTTACAGCTGACCTGCAAAGGTATTGTATAAGATTAAGATTGAGAATAATAAGTTAGATACAGATGGAGAAGTCTTGAATACATTATATGGTAGCAATGGGGAGATACAGCATTATTAACATTTTATCTATCACTTTATCAAGTCCAGATAATCAACAAAAGGACAAATCACACTTGATCTGTAGCATTTGCCAATTTCCTAGGTGCAAATGCTCACACTGAAAATTTAACAATTAGCTCTTATAAGTGCTGGTAAGAGCTGGCTCCTGAACAGTCTTGTTTAGGGTGCACTCACAGTTAGTGGGCAAGAAATGGATGAAAATCCAGCAAAAAATGATTGAGAAGGGGTGGTCAGATAGGTAGAAGTAGGAAAGAACAGTGTCACAAAAACTCAGAAGAGACCATCCAGGAGGAAAAATGGTCAATGGTATCAAATGTTGCAGAGATCAAGAAAGATAAAGACTAAGAAAAAGCCATTAGATTTGAAAATGAACAAATCTTTGGTGGCATGCAAATTGGGAGAAAATTCAGGTGAATGGAATGGAAGGGCAGCACAGAGGATACAGGAATTCTGAACTCAGGAAGTGAATGACATGTGGCTTTCCTTGTTCCCAATCCTCCCACAGGACATTTGGGTCTTGGGGAAGAATCCTCTCCAATGGACTGTCCAAAGGCTTTGTGGGCTCAGATTTACATAGGGTTTTTAGACAAAGGCTATGCTGTGTCAAATTGCTGGCAGGGAAGTGAGATGAAGGAACATGAATCAGGAATAAAAGTTTGAGGGAAGCAGTTTCTAAAAATTAACCAGGAAAGTCTATTCAAGCTGAGAAAGGTGGAGGGCTAGTTTTGCTGCATCAGCAAGGCAACTTTCAGCAACCAACTCTCGCTAAAACTTGGTGCAGTTTAAACTTTACATGTAAGAGAATTGCAATAGGATACAGTTTTAAGGGAGTGGGAACCATATATAGACTTTTCTCATCTAGCTATTCAGTTGGTTTTTTGTAAAGAATTTTTTAGCTGAATGTTAAGACTGGAAGCCAAATTGCAGAGGCTTAGAAGAAAGTGAGAACAAAGAAAGTGGAGGCACCAAATGTAGTTTAGTCAATAAGGGAAGGAGAAATATAGGACACTAGCTGCAAGGGAAGGTGGGAGATAGGAAAAGAATTAGAACATTATCAGATTCCAGCCAGTCTATTTGCTGGAATTAAATGCCTCCAGTAACAGAAAGGGATCTTGGGTATGAGACTCAGACCAGAGTGTTGGTTGATTTGTCAGGGAAGAATCAACAACTCATAAAATAATACATTGGAAATGGTAAAGAGGCAGAAGAAACACTTCTTTTGTTTGCCTAAGTACTTCTGGGAGCCCTATTATCTACCTTGTCCATGCAGAATTGACGGACCTTATGGACCTAGGGAATTCTGATTTAACCATTAATATCGTGGAATTTTTTCTGGTTTATTCACTGGTGTGTGAGCTCAACATGGCTGAATATAGACTCCAGGGCAGATTACTTGATGAGGTGTAATAGCTGTGTCTATGTCTTTCTGTGTATCTGGGGAGGACAGATTCCTTCGGTCAAGTTTCTGTCAAACTATTTATGTCTACAGTCAAGGCTGACCATAAGAGATTTCCAGGTAGTTGGTACATAGGATGATTATGCTCCCTCCTCCCCCATTCTTAATTTTGAGACTTAAATCTGGGAATGGGAATGTCCATCCTTTCATTGCATATTCCAGAGATTCCTCAGCTTTTATTAATATTGCCTCATACATCAGAAATAATTGGCTTTGACTGAGGAGAAAGAAGACAAGGATTCTTAAGACTACATTTTTCTGAGCCCACAATGAGCTTACACTGAGAGGAGAGATCATGGCTAATACACTAGGCCACAGAAGAAAACGGCTCAGCTGGAGGCCTTTCATGAGGCTTTCCACCACAATGGTTAAGTGGAAAGAGCAGGGAATCAAAGTCAGAGAGACCTGGGAAGCAGTAGGCTACTGAAGAAAAAGCTCTGACTCTGGAGTCAGATGATGTGTATTCAAATCTTGCTTCTATCTCTTAGTATGTTATCTTAGGCAAATCATTCCACTTCCCTGGGTCTCAGTTTCCCCATCTGTAAAATGATGGGGTTAGCCCAGAGGACCCTCTGAGATTCCTTCCACTTCTTGTTCTATAATCCCATGACCTGTGTTTCAAGTTCATTTCTGCCACTTGTCTCCAATTGATCCTGTATATATATTGTTTTCACATAGTCTGCAAATTGTCTCCCTCTGTTAGATTGTGAGCTTCCTGAGGGTTTTCTTTTTTACGCCCAGTAATCAAGACAGCACCTGGTCTGTAGTAGGTTCTAAATGAATGCTATTGACTTTGGCAAGCATTTTTAAGTCACTTAAGGTCTCTGGGCTTCAGTTTCCTCATCTGTAAAATGGGCCTTCCACTAAGTGACTTCCAACTCTAAATCTATCATCTTAAGAGCACTTCATTATTCTATGTATGAACTGCTCCTTTGTGTTTTTCCCTGACCTAGCATACTGATCACCATTTGTACTTTACCATTTCTGTTCCTCCTTCCTGTCTTTTCCCTACCCCTTTAGAGTTTCTTACTCTAA
This sequence comes from Sarcophilus harrisii, assembly GCF_902635505.1. Lineage (NCBI taxonomy): Eukaryota > Metazoa > Chordata > Mammalia > Dasyuromorphia > Dasyuridae > Sarcophilus > Sarcophilus harrisii. The sequence continues at coordinate 450,795,550 of NC_045427.1, forward strand.
CAAGTCTATCTTTCATAGCCCTCTGATTGTTTCTCAGGTCATGACTTTAGGATTTTTTTCTTCAACAGGATTCTCTTTCTTAGGCTCCATTGATTGTCCCTTGTCACTAACACTTGAGGACTGTTCATACAGGGAACAAAGATGTGGAAGTATCCTCAAGCAAAAATGCCAAAGCCACTGGGTAATGGAAGAAATGACCAGAGACCACCATAGGAGACATACTAGTGGAAAGGTTGGTATTTGGCATTTGGTCACATGCTCAATGTAATTCTACTTTTGTAGATAGTATCAAAATCATAGCTCTTCTCTTCCCTCAATAGGATAGAGCTATTACAGATGCAAATAATTCTGAAGGATACCAAGTTCTTCCCAGCACAGATCTCCCCAAATGTTCCACACCATACGAGATAGTGGTTCTTGAAATAGAAACAGCCAAAAATAACTTCATGTCCTTAGATACAATATTTAACATCCTGAGTCTAAGGAACATCTAGAAAGGCAATTGGAGTCAGAAGGTTTGAGATGCAACTGAGGCTCTGATTCTTCCTTGATCTTGTACCCTCAGACAATCCTTCCTCAGCCTCAGTTCTCACCTTTATAAAATGAAAGAGCAATAGAAAATGCAATAGAACAGAGTTTAAAACTGGGTTCTGTCACTTTATACTTGTGCTATCTTGGGTGGGTTAACCATTTTGATCCTCAATCTGTAAAATGGGGGGACTAAGTTTGGACTGGATGACTTTTTTTGAAAGGCAATTGAGATTAAGTGACTTGTCTAGGATCACACAGCTAGAGTTAAGTGTCTCAGACTGGATGACTTTTAAGGTCCCTTCTAGCTCCAAATGCTATGATTGTTAAGATCTCTCATCTCTAATACTCCAGGATGCTTAAGGACAGCATCTGCTCCAGTTGGAGTTTTTGAAAGCTCTGACCTTACCCTGAATCTGTAGATCTCAGCTCTCTGAACTCATGGACATCTCAGATGGCTCAGAGGCAGCCTTCTGCTTCTCCTTCTGGCTCTATCTCCCCAAAATTAGGCTTATTCTTAGTCCCTCTTCCAGTCCGCCAGCAGGCCACCCAGTCCAAAACACTTGGGCTCCTCCCCAGAAAAGAAAAGATGGCCACTCACAGAGACTATGGGCTCCAGTGTCAGTCGTGGGCCGCTAGGCTCATTACAGAATTTCAACACCTGGTGTTGCCTTCAGCTGGCCCAGTCACATGCTCCAGGGCATGAATGCCAGGCATTAAACAATGAGATGAAAGATCAGTTGGCCCATGTCACCTGGCCAGCCGCCTTACAGGGTTTAATTACCCTAAATGCTGTAGTTAAATGAGCATGCTGGGAATGGTGGATGGAGTGTGAGCAAGGTATGAAGGGGAGGGAGGTTGGCCCATGGCCCCCCAGAGCAAAGTTCAGAGGACTAAGGGTCTGTTTCTAAGCAGAGAAGGGCAACTCATTGCCCTCTTCATTGGCAAGGACATTAAAGATGATGCTTGCAACACCTGTGTTTTTATTACAGGGAAACCAAGCCACCACCTGGCCAGCTGCCCCTAGGAACCATTGAAAGGACATTACATGGTAAACACAAGCCATCAGAATACTTAGGGTGAACTGCCCTCGTGAGAGGCTGTCAGCATCAGTCAAGGCCGATTGTGCCTATTTTGGAGCCAGTTAGAAAAGCAGCAGGCTCTTGAAAATCTGGTGGAAATGGCATCTCTGCGGTAGCCGCTGCTCCCCCTCCCAATAAATCTGTTGCATCTTTCAGTAATTTTGTTGATGTCCCTGGGTCCGATCTTCCTAATACACAGCACCTCTGTGACCTCTCTTCTTGCACAAAATGAAAACATCTCTGACTTGGGCTTGGTAATTCTCCAATTCCACTCCCTCCATAATCATATCAATAACTCACATTTCCATGGAGCTTTAAAATTTATGATAAAGGGTAACCCACTAACTCTCAAGGTAACCAATTCCACTTTGAGATAGTTTCATTGCTAAGACTTGGGCTTTTTTCTTATATGAAGCCTAATTTTCCTCTTAACTTTTCTAGTTTTGCCCTCTGAGCCCAATCTTTTAATAACTAAGTATTAGGTAGAGCCAAGATGGCTGAGTAACCCAGCTGACCTCTAAACATCCTTCACCCAAAATTTTAATAATACCTCTCAGGGCAGCTAGGTAGTGCAGTGAATAAAGCACCAGCCTTGAAGTCAGGAGAACCTGAGTTCAAATTTGACCTCAAACACTTAACACTTCCTAGCCATGTGACCCTGGATAAGTCACTTAACCCCTATTGACAAAAACAAACAAACAAACAAAAAAAAAACCCACTGCTAGTTAAATTTTGGAATGGCAGAGCCAATAAAAGGTCAAAGTAAGACATTTTTTTCCAACCTAAAACATAAAGGAGATAGACAAGAGAGTTCTATGACACAGGGATGGGAGTCAGCTCAAAGTACTACAATATTACCATTAATGGGCCTTGGAGGCCCTTATAACAGCAACAACAATGGTATCAGCTCTTGGAGTTCTCAGCCAGAGATGGTAGACGGTCAGACAACGGGTCAGAAAGAGATTATAGAAGAACATTTGCTGGCACTGGATGTCTAGCGTTGATTGGCAACTCTATTGTCCATCGGCAGCTCTGTAATGTAGTTCTAGAGTAGAGAAGAACACTGATCTTTGTGGCTGCAGGATAGTAAGTGATTGCAGTTCTACATCCAAGAAAAGTGTTAATACTAACACTTATGGCTGCAGAGGAGTAAGGGCCCTTCTTGGGGAAAGGCTAGAGCACTGACCAGGAGAACAGTGAGCAAATATCTGCTCCAGATCACACCAGCTTGGAAGCACCAAAAACCTACAAACTCTATCTCAGAAAATAGAAGCAAGGAAAAAAGATTGAATCTTGAGACAATGCCTCCTCACCTCCAAGTGAGCAGAACCTCTTTAACACAAGGGTCAAATTAAGAATTATGCTGGAACAATAAGCAAACAACAACAACCAAAAAGACAAACTCAGAAGATGACAATAATATGAAAACAGCTATAAGCAAAGCCACAATGAAAAATGCTAATTGGATCTAAGCCCAACAAGAATTTTGGAAGCATTTTAAAAAAAGATAAGAATAATACAGAAAAGAAATGAGAATGATGCAAGAAAATTATAAAAAGAATCAACAGCTTGGTAAAAGAAACATCAAAAAATACTGAAGAAAATAACTAAAAATAGAACTGGTCTCAGTAAAAGTTGCACAAAGTATACTGAAGAAAAGAATTCCTTAAAAGGCAGAATATGTCAAAAGGAAAAATAGATATAAAATCGCACTGAAGAAAAATAAATAAATCTAATTAATAGAGATAATCAGGGATACTAAATTTGATAAAAAGGTAATAACATAATTACAAAAATTTTTATAGAAAGTTTTTCAAATATATACAGAACTGAGTCAGATTTATAAGAAGAATACAACTCATTTTCTAGTTGATACATGGTTAAAGGATAGGAATAGGGAGTTTTCAGAAGAAATCAATATAAAAATGTTCTAAATAACTATAGGTTCAAGAAATACAACTATTCTGAAATATCACCTTAAACCTCTCAGAAATGACAAATGCTAGAGGGGATGAGGGAAAATAAAATAATAAACTGTCAGTTCAGTTGTGAAGTGGTTGAACCATTCTGTAGAACAATTTGGAAGCATTAAGGGCTATAAAATTGTGCATAACCTTTGATCCAAAAATACCACTACTAGGTCTTTAGTAGATCAGATATCAAAGAAAAAAGAAAAGGACCTAAAAAATATTTATAGCAATTCTATGGTGGTAAAGAATTGAAAATTGAGGGAATGCTCGTTAATTGGGAAATCTCTGAACAAATTGTAACATATGATTATAATGGAGTACTATTATGCTATAAGAAATGATGATGAAGTCGGCAAAAAAAAAAATCAAACATAGCAAGACTTAGATGAACTGATGCAAAGCTAAGTGAGAAAAACCAGAAAATCATTGTGCATAAGAACAGCAATGCCTATTAAAATTCTCAATTTCTCAAAATTGGATGTTTCCTTTGGCCTGGGTCATGGAAAATGTCCTGTGTAAAATCCAAATAAAAGAATTGTCTATTTATGGCAGGATTCTTTAAGCACTTAAATATTCAAATGACAAAGAATAATAATTATAATGATGATGATGATGATATTTCTATTGCTCCCAAGATTTATGGAATTTTTTTAAAACAAGCCTTATTGTAAAAATATGACTGTCTTCATTTTTTAGATGAAGAAACTTAAGATCAAGGGTGGAGAGTTATTTGTTTATAGTCAAATGATGTCCAAAGCTGGAACCGAGACCCAGATCTATTATTTCAAGTCCCACTGTGCCATTCAGCATGAAAGTTATAAAGAATGTTATAATTTGTAATTTGTAAAATCTATATAAACCAAAGTATTGGTTTAAAACATCCACAATGGCAAAACAAAATGGATGAAAAAAATGCACATGATTCTGGCTGAGACTTGATGTTAGAGAGGCAGCCTGTTAAATTTCTCAATCAACTTCTGTGCTTTGACCAAATTCTGTTGGTAGAAAATAAGCTGGGGCTGGAACTGAATAGGAAGTGGAGATTGAGTTAAATTATATATTGGAAATTGCCTAGTTTCAATTATCACAAGTTACGCTTTGCCGCAAATGACCACTGACATTTACCCATCCACAAAGAGGTTGCCCTCAGGAACAAGGAATGTTGTGGCTTCCCAAGCTGCTGGCTGGCTGAGCGCCTGGGGAGAACCACATGGAGAATAATCTCCTGCTGAGAACTTTTCTACCACCGACCGTGCTGTACAAGAAAACTAAACATTATCTGCAATCCTATATCTTTTCAGGCTCAGCAGTTAAATCTTCAGACTGGCTTAATGTGAAGGACCCTAGAACTGACATCTTGAGTTTGAGCTTGAGCTTGCTATTGATGGGACTAACAGAGTAGGCCCTGATCTCAGTCTCATCAAAGGCAGGGGAGGCTGGGATCGGGGACTGGAATCGTTACAGAAAGAGTTCAAAGAATCTTGGGGTGCAGGGGGTCAAAGTGAATCCCAACTGATAGCATATGGCCCCTGACCACAGCCCAGATGTCTGATGAAACGGAGGAACTCTGAATGGCCATTTGCAGGGAAGGCCCTGGAGTGAAGGATGATGGAAACTTCCTGCTGAACTGGAAATCTGATTGGGTGCCTAAAAAGAGCGGCATGAACATAATGATTCCACAGCCATGGACTCAGATCTTATATATAACACGCCTAATAGCCTCCTGTGGCATGGAAGATGGCTCGGGGAATGTGAGAAAGAAGAGTGTGAGAAGCCTGTGACTACAACAGGGAAATTTATGCATCAGAAAACAGCCTTTATCTTAAGGCATTTGTCCTGGATTGTCCGGCAGAATATGGATGGGTCTGTCCGAGTCTCCTGAAATGTTGCTGAATTTCTCTGTTCTTTTCTTTTTTTAAGGAAATATGTAAATATATGTATTTTTATCTACAAAAATATTATCTTAAAGAAAAAAAACTTCATTTCATGTTTTATATGAAATACTACCCAAAAAGGGATAATTAATTTGGCTCTTTGATTCATTGTTTCTAAGTGTTTGATTTGCTGAGGATCAGCCCACTGATGCCTTAATGGCACCATTGAAGTTCTTCTACCTTTGTTTTGGGAAGGGAGGTGAGTTTATATTTTAATGGCACACAATATTTAGTTTCATTTTTAGGTGAGATTTAGATTTTAGATGAGATCATCCAGTGGGGCCCTTGACAGCAACTTTTCATTGAATGCTATTTTGACCTCAGCACATCACTCCTTCACTGAGGTCACAAAAACTGGAAAGCACATGAATCTTTGGTCTCTCTGCCATGAAAGATTTGCTAACATAGCCCCAGTACTTTTGTGAGAAAGCTCTCTTACAAATGTGATTTTTTAAAAAATGGTCATCTTTTTCTACATTTCTTGTTTGTTTCTTCTGCTCATCCTATAGTTAGTTGCTTGCAGAATTAGGCATTTGATTTCTCCTCTTTGCATTCTGTGCACAGAAAATAAAACTCCTTGATACTTTTCTCTTCACACACGCGCACGTGCACACACACACACACACACACACACACACACACACTCATTCATTCACTCACTCACCAATATTCTCTCAGTGATGCTTCTGGGGCAATTTCTTGACCAGAAGTAGCAGAACCTTGAGAGGGAAATGTGGATCAAAAAATATGAGACCAAACTAAAAGCAAAGAATTTTATCTACTGAGAAAGATTGATAGTTGATAGGACTTTTAGGGTGCAGATTTATTTTTTGTGGCTTTTCACTCCTGCTTAGAGATCCCAACCAGCAGCATTCTATGGTAACTTAGTATAGGTGAGTAAAGCATTTCATAGGACAACAAGAGGGGGAGAAAGAGAGAAAAAGCAAAAAGGAAAGAGATGGAGTACAGTTTCTAGGAGAACATTTGCCATAGAGATGGCAGGATTTGTTAATAGACATAAGAAAACATTCCTTTTTCAAGAATAGAGACAAGGGGAGGTGGTCAAAGACTTCTACAATTGTAAAAGAAATTCATTTAGAAAAAAAATGCTACAGATTTTATAGGTTCTCAACAATCAACCCATAAATAAGAAGTTGAATGATATCAACTCTAGGCAGAAAGAAATATTTGGAATGAGCAGCCTCCACAAAGAAGTAATGAAGATAGAAAACTTGTTGGGTCCAGGAAAGATAAGACTTGTTTAGATTAGTCTCAGACTATTGAAGTAGGAGAAAAGGATGAGAGTTGCTAAAAAGCAGATTTTAGTGACTATAAATGGCATTCTAACTATTTGGACTGCCTTTTAATGACTATTACCATCATCAAAGGTGTAGGAAGCACTATTTCATTTTTTTCTCTGAACCTGGGAATGCTCAAGGAGCGGGTTTTACTGTACTGTAGATCAAAGCTATGTAAACTGTTGTTCAAGACCCCATATAGGGTCTCATAACTGAATGTGGAGGTCAGGAAATTATGACTTATTAATAATAAATGTTTGATTTGTATACCTATTTTACATACCTATATACCAGAAGTCATGTAAAAATTTCTCCAGTGAAAAGGGGTCACGGGTAGAAAAAGTTTAAGAAACGCTATCACCAGAAATAGTGCTGGTTCAGTCAAGTTAATCTCACAGGGGTTTATGGGCTAGAAAGATACTTTGTGTGTGTGTATGTGTGTGTGTGTGTGTGTGTGTGTGTGTGTGTGTGTTAGACTATTTTGTCAAGTTTCTGAACTTGTGTTCTGTTGCTTATTAGCTATGTGTCCCTAGGCTAGTTATTTTACCTATCAACCTCAGTTTCTTCTTCAATCAACTAGCCTTATTAAGTACCTACAATATGTCAAGGACTGTGCTAAACACTGAGGATAAAAAGAAAAGGCAAAAAAAAAAAAATATTCTCAAGGAGCTCTTGAAATGAAGGGGAGGAGACAACATGAGAACAACTACGTACAAACTATGTGATCAAATGAAGGTCATCTTAGAGGGAATCTTCACTAGCATGAAGAAGGATCTAGAAACTTAAGATGAGACTTAAAGTAAGAGAAACATCTTATTCTAAGATAAGGTCAAAATGGGTACATGATTTAGACATAAAGGGTCATACCGTAAGCAAATTAGGAGAGCAAGAGAAAGTTTACCTGTCACATCTACAGAGAAGGGAAGACTTTATGACTAAAGAAGACATAGGGAACATTATGAAATGCAAAATGGGTAATTAAATTACATTAAATTTAAAAGTTTTTGCATAAACAAAATCAATGAAACCAATGTTAGAAGGAAAGCAGAAAGCTGGGAAACAATTTTTATAGTCAGTGTAACTGATAAAGGCCTCTTTTCTAAAATAAGTAGTGAACTTAACCAAACTTATAAGAGCACAAGTCATTTCCCAATTGATAAATGGTCAAAGGATATAAACAGGGCAGTTTTCAAATGAAGAAATTAAAGATATATATATATATATTATATGTATATATAATATATATATATATATAAATGATATGAAAAATGCTCTAAATCACTATTGGTTAGAGAAATACAAATTAAAACAACTCTGAGATATCACTTCACATTTCTCAGATTGGCCAATATGAAAGAAAAGGAAAATGATAAATGTTGGAGAAGATGTGGAAAAATTAGAACACTAATTTACTTTTGGTAGAGTTGTGAACTGATCCAAACCATTCTGGAGAGCCTAGAGAACTATAAAAAGTGTGCATACCTTTTGATCCAGCAATACCAGGTCATAAAAAAGGGAAAAGAACCCACATGTACAAAAATAGTTATAGCAGCTCTTTTTGAGGTGGCAAACAAGTGGAAATTGAGGGGGAATGCCCAAATGGCTGAATAAGTTGTGATATATGAATGTTATAAAATACTATTGTTCTGTAAAAAAGTGATGAGCAGGGGGGTTTCAGAAAAACCGGGAAAGAGTTAAATGGAACTAATGCTGAGTAAGTGAGCAGAACCAGAAGAACACTGTACCCAGTAACAACACTGTGCAAAGATCAATTTTGTTAGACTTAGCTCTTCTGGGTATTGCAATGATCCAAGACAATCCCAAGGGGCTCATGATGGAAAATACTGACCACATCCAGAAAAAGAATTATGGGATCTGAATACAGAGCAAAGCATCCTATTTTCATTTTTTTCTTTTTTTCTTTCTTGTGGTTTTTCCCTTTTGTTCTGAGTCTTCTTTCACAACATGATTACTGTGGAAATACGCTTAACATGATTGTACATGTATAGTCTATATCAGATGACTTGCTGTCTTGGGGAGGGTGAAAGGAAGGGAAGGAAGAAGAAAAATTTGCAGTTCAAAATCTTACAAAGATGAATGTTGAAAATTATCTTTACATGTAATTGGAAAAAACAAAATACTATTAAGGAAGAAAAAAAAAAGAAAGTAAGGGAAGCTAGGAGGAAGAGAAGGTGAGAATGGAGATCATTTCAAACAGCCAGTGAAAATGCCTAGAGCTGAGAGATTGAGTGTCTTATGGGAGGGGATAATAACAGCTGCACCACCTACCTCATATGTTCTTGTGGGGACCAAAAGAGAAATGGAAGCAAAGTACTTTGTAAACCACAAATATCAACTATAAATAACTTAATCCAAAATAGAATAGTGCATGAGAGCTACCAAGTATTATGAGTTGTGGCTAGGAAGATGACAAATTGCAGTAGAAAATGCTGCATTTGGAGTCAGGAAATCTGGGTTCCAGTTCTAGCTCTTCTATTTATTATAACCTGTGCACGTTGGGACAAGTTCCTTCCTCTCTCTGGGCCTACTTCCTTATCTGCAAAATGAGGGTCTCTTTCAATTCTTATATCCTATTACCCTGTTTCTGACTGTGGGGAATAAAGGAAAGCTTCTTAGATCAAGTGCCAGTTGAGTGGGCCTTGTAAAATTCCAAAATCAAGAAAGGGTGGGGCCCCAGGTGTAGGGAATTTATGACCAGCAAACTTCCCTGTAGCAGTACATACACACACACACACACACACACACACACATGTATTTTTATATACCTCATAGTAATTTTAAAATTTTTATCATTTGGGATTTTACTGATGTATTCTTTAAAAAATAAAATTTATTGAGGCCTCCTTTTTTTTTAAACATCATAGTCATTTCTGATCCTCTCCCTGACTCTTCTAGAACTAAACACTTGCCTTTATAACAAAGAAAAAGCTAAAAGAATATATGTGCATGTAATACAGTTCACTCTGGTCCCCATGGACTGAAGGGCTCTCTGGTGCCCTATCCTTGAGGGAGTTTGGGGATACCTAGGCTCTAGCCCCCATAAACAGTGTCATCTCAAGTGTAGGGAGTGGTCTGCACACAAATTCCAATTAGCCACTAACACTCAGACTAGCTTATATCTAGGAATATTCACTTTAAAAGATAAAATCACAAATAGACAAACTTACAACCCTTCCAAGGCATGGTTTTCTTTGTATCACTTAGGTCCGGGTAGAAGGGATTAGTTTATAGTTTAGCTTGGTTCCCATTGAGCACAATCCCAGTTCCAAGTCTAAAATCTTCCTTGGCTAGGATCCAGATATCCTGGCTTCTCAGAGCTTTCACGTGGACTGAGTGATCTGCCTCCCCTGCCTGAAATCCTAAGGTCTCCATGGCTCCAACTCTTGGTCCCCTGAGATTCCCACTAATTCCATGAGGGATTCCCAAGTGCAGGACAAACAACACAGACCAGAAACAGATACCCGTAGGTCCTTCTCTCTGAGCTAAGATCAAAGAGGGACAGCAGCAGGGGAAGGAAAGTCCTGCCCTTCTCATTGGTAACTTAGTTCATGGTAGACATGCTTGAGATGCTTCTGGACATAGCAGAGGGGAGTTGCCTAAAAGAAAAGAGCAGCAGGAAAAGGACTCACTGATTGTATCTTGCCACTTTTAAGGATGCAGACAGCCAATCAAAGAAAGTTACCCTTCCCCATGTTGTAGGGGAGGGAAAATACTCCATGTTGGTCAGGCTGGACATGCTCCAAAAGTCTCTCAATGTACCTTCACACCAGCCACACATGTATACTTAAACTTATGTACATATACACATGCATTGTATATTTAGATAATAAATCATTAGATGAGTATATATGTGTGTGTATCCACACACACACACTATTCAGGAATACATAAACATGTAACCCAGATGTAAATATACATGTCTTTAGATGTGTGTGTGTGTGTATACTATAGTTCCCAGCCTATCTGCTAAGAAGAGGGAGTTAATGTTTCATTATCTATTCTCTTAGACCCAGATCAATGCCTATAATTACTTAGAGTTCCACTTTCTTTAGTATTGTTTTTTATTTACATTACTGGAATCATTTATAGGCTCTTCTGCTTGTTTTACTCTGCATCTCATTTATGCTTTTTTTTTTTCCTTCAAAGCAATCTGTAAATTGTGACAAAACTCTATGGATGGATTTTTTTTCTATTTTTTTCTCAATAATATATTTTTTCCAAATACATATAAAATGATCAATATTCATTTTTATAAGGCTTTGTGCTCCAAATTTTTTCCTCCTTCCCTTATTCTCTCCCCAAAACAACAAGCAATCTGATATAGGATTGGATTGGATATGAATGGATTTTTCCACAAATATGAGATCCACTCATATTTCCTAATGAATAGGACACTATGGCCCTTTGTGATGTCACAATCCATTTCAATTCTACAAACATTAAGTACCTATTTTATGATGAAGGGATCTTAGAGGTCATCTAAACCAATACCATATTCCTACAGATGAAGACCCAGAACTCTAGAGGGGCACAGAATCTTGTCCAAGTGCACACAATTAGTTAATATCCCAGCAAGCATGCAAATTCAGGTCTTGAGTCCAAGTTTGGTTCACTTTCCATTTTTTGTTCCATAAGAGTTTGTGGTGTAATGCAAGGAGTTCTGGATTTGTAGTGAGAGCTGGGTTCCAATCTTGACATTCACTATGTGAACATGGCCAATCACCTCAGGCTGTCCAATATCTGATCTGCTAAGTGGAAACGACAGAGCACTTATACACTACTTATCACATGGGGTTGTTATGAGAAAAACTCTTTGAAAACATTTAAGTACCATATGAATGTAAATTCTTACAGGAGGATATGAAAAGCATATACAAATAATTAAAATAGAAAATATAACACACCACGTTCATTGAGAAGTATATTCAAAGTGCTAAGAGAATGTCAAGGGCAGAAAGAATATTTCTACATAGAAGGCTGAAAAACAGCTTCACTCAGAAAAGGTGGCAATTGAACTGAAGAAGGGGTTGGATTTCAGGTGGGGATGGGAAGCCACTCCAATCAGAGGGGATAGCTTGCGCCAAGACCAGAATATGTTCAGGGGATGGTGAGTTGTGCAGTTTGGCTGGAGTTCAGAGACTGTGGGTAGAGGAAGAAATGTGAGATAAGTCTGCTCATGTGTCTTTGGTGCCAGCTGTCACAACCTACCAGGGCCAGGGATGATATGTATCAGTGATTAAGCAATTCCCTGGGAAGAAGGGAAATCCCCGCCTGGGCCTGAGGAAATATTTGGAAGGAGAGAGAGCAAATATAAACTAAGAAGTGAAGTTGTATCCATGGCAGAATGTCTTTGGAGCACTAGCTGCTGAGGCAGGCAGTGAGGTTGATTATTAGGCAGAGATTCAGAAATGAAAATGCAGGAAACACCAAAGAGTTAACCATCTTGTGAAAGGCACACTCACATTAAAGCACTGTCTTCCTTCTCCACAAAAATTCTTGAAAGTGTTATGCTGAAAAAGAATGCAAGGGGTCCCACTGTCTCCCTTTCTTTCCAGATAATTAACTCTTGGAACCTGTAAATAGCGGACAATAGAACTTTTGAAAGGCTGCACCCCACTACATAGGCAGATGATTCTGCTTGAGAGAAATTTAATGAGGATTCATGACTCCTATCCATGACTGCAAATTTATATTGAATTGGTACCTTTTAAAATTTTCTAACCCTTCTGTTAGAGGTGTTCCATCATGGAGAATACTTTGAAAGACCTGAGTATACTTTGGGAGATTTTCTCATTTCTATGGCTCCACCCAAATGATTGGCAAACTCCAATATCTGATGTCCTCCAATCCAATAACATGCTTCCCTCGACCAGTCTTTACAAACTGTCTTGAAGAAAAATATAGCAGTTATTTGCAGTTTAAGAATGTACATTTCCTGAAGACTTTGCTGTTCCCTGTGGCTATTGCCTTTATATACAAGGGATTTCTCAGAGGAATGAAGAACTGTCTTAATTTATATTTTACAAACAAGTCTTCCTCACCAAAATTGTAGAGGACAAATGGCGTTTTGTGTTTTTCTGTTTCTGCACTGCTTACATCATTTCCTGGTTGGTCTAAGATTTCAGTGGTAACATCCCTATTCTCTCTCTTTTATTCAAACAATGGCTGCTTTCTGAAACTTCTAGTAAAAAGAGGAGCTGAATACTTCTAGTGGCCAGGCAGACTGGATAAAAGGGAATCTGCAGAATGGTAATCCATGCTACATACATGTGGAAGAATTTTCGAAAGGCAAAATAATTATCTTATCATTCTTCAGGGCTCCAGTTTCTCAGATCAATGGTCTAACATCCACTAAGTCATTCCACCAGTTCTGCTCAGGAGGTACCCATTTGGTTACAATCCATTAGCATATTCCAGTTTTAGATTGACTAAAAAATTCTCCTAATATATTTCCCAGTATGATATAAACTTTTTGTATTATTATTTTTTATTTTAATAGCCTTTTATTTACAGGTTATATGTATGGGTAACTTTACAGCATTGATAATTGCCAAACCTCTTGTTCCAATTTTTTCCCTCCTTCCCCCCACCCCCTCCCCCAGATGGCAGGATGACCAGTAGATCTTAAATATATTAAAGTATAAATTAAATACACAATAAGTATAGACCAAACCATTATTTTGCTGTACAAAAAGAATTGGACTCTGAAATAGTGTACAATTAGACTGTGAAGGAAATCCAAAATGCAGGTGGGCAAAAATACAGGGATTGGGAATTCGATGTAATGGTTCTTAGTCATCTCCCAGAGTTCTTTCTCTGGGCGTAGCTGGTTCAGTTCATTACTGCTCCATTAGAACTGATTTGGTTCATCTCATTGCTGAGGATGGCCAGGTCCATCAGAATTGATCATCATATAGTAGTGCTGTTGAAGTATATAATGATCTCCTGGCCCTGCTCATTTCACTCAGTATCAGTTCCTGTTAGTCTCTCCAGGCCTTTCTGAAACAGTATGATATAAACTACTGGAAGATAGAGACTATTTTGTTTTTGTATCCCCTACATCTAGCATAGCACCCTGGCACATAGTAGGAACTTTATAAATGTTAATTAAATGAATGAATGAGTTAAGTCTTCTCATTTTTACAGATGGAAATACTGAGTCCTAGCGATAGAAAGGGACTTGCCTAAGGTCACACAAATAAGTAATATCAGAGGTGGGATTTAAATTCAAATCATTTGACTTGAAATTCATTATTCATTCTTCCCATTGTACCACACATGTTCCAAACTTACATAACCTATGAAAGTTGGACAAAATTATAAAGGAGCTAGGTATCTGTTGATAATTATGCGACTGCTAAGAATTGTTGAACAGGAAGCAGGATCCTAAAATATTCTGACTTGCTTTAAATTTCCAAAATTTTAGTCTTTTATTTTGAATCTTCTCTGCATTATTTACTCAGCTCATAGTCATATTCATGAGTTTGGTCTTCAGAGGGCTGTTGCTACTTCAGGTTTTGGGGATAATCCTGTAGATTTCTCCTCCTAAGATAACTGCACATGAACATACTACAGTGCTTTCAATTGCCAATCAAGTAATAGAAGTCCAATTAAAGACATTCAAATGGTTTAGCAAGAAAGTAGTTGCAAAATATCTCCCCCATAAACCTGGGGCACATTCTCTCATAAATATACAATTACCATGAGAAACAGGTGTTCAAACTCAGTATACAGCAATAGTAAGGGTTATATGTAGGATATAGAAGTGGCAAAGGCAACTCACAATTTATTTTAAGTTCTGGAAGTCCCTTCTCTCTTTGTGAGTACTTGGCTACAATGTCTCAGCTGGGCAGGGGGTTCATCTGGGTTAGTTCTCTGTAACTAACTTCTTTGGTTCTAAGGATTACAACCTCTCAGGTGTTTTTCCCCTTAGGACCACTTCTCTTTATATCTGTCTGGGTTTTTTTTCTCCCTATTGGGTACAGGTTCAGTAGCTCCCCTTCAAAACTACATGGCTCATATGGGGTGGAAAGGAAAAGAGAGAAACTTCCTTCTGGGCTACAGATGACTCCTAGCTTGCAACTCTTTCATTCTGAAAATACTGAAATTTGTCCCGGACTTAAAGTCTCCCGGGATGTCTCATTTGATCTGTTAACCAAATTGTTCTCTTCTTAACTCAGAGGCCACGCCTCATGAAGAGATCATTGGGTGTTATTAACTCATCATCTGTGACTACACCAATTGGGAAAACCCATCCTCTCTTTCACCTCCACTTGTGGAAAGCCGAAATCCCCTTCCTGCCCAGTTTTCATTAATATGTGGCTCTGACCTTGGAAGGGTGCCCACTAAGCCTCTTGCTGATTGAGCAGCCTTCTCAGGCCACATCACCAGACTGTAGAAGATCTTGAATTTTAGACCAAAGATTTGGGTATCATCCTGTACAGCAGGATTTTTTAAACTACGTTCATTTCTCTTGTGTTTCACTGAGCGAAAAGTGTGCAATGGCAAACAAGTTTATAGAACAAACCCACTACTTTTCCATACATTGATTCACACAAGGACTCAGGTTTAGCTGATGAGGACAACCAATGAGATAGGTCAGAATGGATGACGTGATGGAAAGCTGACTTTAATTTTAAAATTCAATTATATGTCTAATGATGCTATCACTTCCCTCAAGCAGAAAGAGAGCTGGACTTGGGATGAGAAGACCTGGGTTTGAGTGTTGGTACTGAGTATATAACCTTGGGTCTGGTATCTCTCCTTTTATTTCTTCATTTGTAAAGTAAAAGGATTGGATTAAATGATTGCTAAGTCCAGCTCTACTGACCTTCAACAACCAGCTGCATTTTGTTTTGTGTATAAAAAGTATTGGGTATCTATTAGGATCTCAAGCCGAGAGCTTAAAAGCTAACCTGGAGATTATCTTGTCCAACCTCCTCACTTTAGTGATGTTCCGCTAGCCCTTGAAGACTTGCCAGGCACTTGACTCATGATGTCTCATTAGCCCTTCACAACAACTGTGTCAGGAGAGTGCCATAGTCATTCTTCCTATTTTATAGACAAAGAAACCTAAGACAAGTGACTTGTCGGTCACACAGCTAGTAAGCATCCTAACTAAACTGTCCTGCCATTTAGATGAAGAAACAGACTCGGAGAGGTTGTGATGAGATTTATTCAGTCATACAGGTGGGCAGCTAATTGGCTTAGTGGATAGAGCCCTAGTTCTCGGGTCAGGAAGACCAGAATTCAAATCTGGCCTCAGATACTCACCAGATGAGTGGTCCCAGGCAAGTCATTTGATATCTGTTTGCCTCAGTTTCTTCAAATCTAAAATGGGAATAATAAAGAATAATATCTACTTCAGAGGGATGTGAAAACTGAGATATTTGTAATGTGCTTAGCACATTAGTGTGGCGCACAGTAGGGACTATTTAATAACAGGCAGTAAATATCACAGTCAGGAACTGAAGGCTGATTTTCTGATGCTAAATGCAGCAATCCTTCCCCCTCTACCATAGCATCTATTTACATTCCTAGTTAAAATAAACAACAACAACAACAACAAAAACAAACTCCAAAGAAAACCCCACCAAACTATTTTTGGTGCTTTTTATAGCTAAGCCAAATTTGTAAATTTGAAGTTATAAAACTATAAAGGTGTTCCTAATCAAGAATCTGAAGACAAAATAAATATCCATGCTTTCATTCCCAAATTCCCCAAATATAAGAAACACAAATTGGTTTTGTTTGTTTTTAAATGCGTTTTTGTATTTTTGCCAAAATCACGGAACTACTTTTTTTTTTTTTTAATGGAGCACACAGCACACATGGTGCAATCTGGGCTCACTTCTAGGGGTCTTAACGCACCGTGTGTGCCTTGTTACCAAGATATTAAAAACAGTTCCTTGGCCTTGGCAAAATTACAAAGGCATATTTAAAAAAAACTCAACAACAAAAAAGCCATGTTGAGTTTAAAAACAAAATTCTAGGATCCTAAAAGCGAAAATATGATGAACTGAAATAATTCCCTCAAATATCGGCTTATGTAAGCCAAGGGGAAAATGAAAACTGCTGTGAAGCAGCTCAGAAGGTGAGCTCTCACATGTAATATTGCTCCCAAAGATACGTTATTTGTAAAATTGTTATATTAACAGTAAAATTGGTCTGAAAGTAAGATTTAAAAATCAGCCAGATATTATCTGTTTGCCATCACTTTAACACAAGATTTTCTTTAAACCACATAGGGCCATCTAGCAGAACACAACCCCTTCGTGCTGATATTCATTAATTTGTCCAGTATTTATTAAATGTCTTACCATGTGCTAATAACTGTGCTGGGTACTGAGGATAAAAAGATTTAAAAGACCTAAAACAGTTCCTGCTCTCAAGGAGCTTTCTAGTGGCCAGGAGAGGAAGGAAGAGGTGAAGGACAAATAAACAGATGAATGAGACCAAAATATGCAAAAAGTAAATAGTGTCATTTCCAAGAAGGTAGGAAGACATTAACAACTGTGAAGAAAGGAAGGCTGAAATTTGTCACCAGAAGAAGGGAAAGTGTTATTACTTGGTGGCCAGCTTTCTGGTGAAAGTGTCTTTGAGCTTGGTTGGTTCTTGAGAGTAGGAACTTGCATTTTTTTGTCTTTGTATCCCCAAGTACCTAGCACAAGATCCAGATACTACCAGTCTTCAAAGATTCTCAGTAATCCTTGGTGGAAGGTAAACTGCTTTAAGCAATAAGAATATTCTCATTTTATGGAATTTCAGAATGGTCAAGTGACTTGCTATGGTTATATAGCTACATCTACATTGTGGAATCAAGATTCCAAAAGAGGAAGTGGTCCTATAAAGTTTGAATTTAGGTCTCTTGACTTTGTAACTAATGAGTGCTTTCTCATTACACCATGCTTTTTAAAAAATATATATAGCTTTTTATTTACAAAATATATGCGTGGGTAATTTTTCAACATTCACCTTTGCAAAACCTTCTGCTCCAAATTTCCCCTCCTTCCTCCACCCCCTCCCCTAGATAGCAGGTAGTTCAATACATGCTAAATATGTTAAATCCAATATATGTATACATATTTATAGTTATATATTTTAACATGTGTGTTAAAGTATGTGTTAAATCCAATATATGTATACATATTTATACAGTTATATATATTTTTCTTTTTATAATAGCTCTTTTTTATTTTCAAAATACATGCAAAGGTAGTTTTCAACATTCACCCTTGCAAAATCTTATTTCCAAATTTTTCCCTCCCTTACTCCAACCCTCTTCTCCTAAACAACAATTAATCCAATATATGTTAAACATATGCAATTCTGTACATATTTCCACATTTATCATGGTACATAAGAGAAGTCAGGTCAAAAAGGAAAAAAAGTGAAATAAAAAAACAACATGTAAACACAATAAAAAGGTATATGTTGTGATATACATTCAGTCCCCATAATCCTCTCTCTGGATGCAAATGGCTCTTTTCATCAAAAATCTATAGGAACTAACCTGAATCAACTCATTGTTGAAAAGAGCCATGTCCATTAGAGTTGATCATCACATAATCTTGTTATTACTGTGTACGATGTTCTCTTGGTTTTACTCACTTCACTCACATCAGTTCATTAAGTCTCTCCAGGCTTTTCTGAAATCATCCTGCTGATTGTTTCTTATAGAACAATAATATTCCATAACATTCACGTACCATAATTTATTTAGTCATTCTTCAACTGAAGGGCATCCAGTCAGTTTCCAGTCCCTTGCCAACTACAAAAAGGACTGCATTCATTATTTTCTTTAAGAAAGTAAGGTATATGCCCAGTTATTCTATTCCTCTGGGATTAGTCGGAGGATTTGGATTTTTTTTTTTATTATTATAGTAACTTTTTATTGGCAGAATCCATGCCAGGGTAATTTTTTTATAACATTATCCCTTGCACTCACTTCTGTTCGATTTTCCTTCACCCTCCACCCTCCCTAGATGGCAAGCAGTCCTATATATGTTGAATATGACCTATTATATCCTAGATACAATGTATGTGTGCAGATCCAAACAGTTTTCTTGTTGCATAGGGAGAACTGGATTCAGAAGGTAAAAATAACCGGGAAGAAAAACAAAAATGCAAACAGTTTACATTCATTTCCCAGTGTTTTTCTTTGGGTGTAGCTGCTTCTGTCCATCATTGATCAATTGAAACTGAATTAGGTCTCTTTGTCAAAGAAATCCACTTCCATCAGATTACATCTTCATACAGTATCGTTGTTGACGTATATAATGATCTCTTGGTTCTGCTCATTTCACTTAGCATCAGTTCATGTAATTCTCTCCAAGCCTCTCTGTATTCATCCTGCTGGTCATTTCTTACAGAACAATAATATTCCATAACATTCATATACCACAATTTACCCAACCATTCTCCAATTGATGGGCAGCCACTCAGTTTCCAGCTTCTAGCCACTACAAACAGGGCTGCCACAAACATTTTGGCACATACTGGTCCCTTTCCCTTCTTTAGTATCTCCTTGGGGTATAAGCCCAGTAGAAACACTGCTGGATCAAAGGATATGCACAGTTTGATAACTTTTTGGGCATAATTCCAGATTGCTCTCCAGAATGGTTGGATTCGTTCACAACTCCACCAACAATGTATCAGTGTCCCAGTTTTCCGCATCCCTCCAACAATCATCATTATTTTTTCCTGTCATCTTAGCCAATCTGACAGGTGTGTAGTGGTATCTCAGAGTTGTCTTAATTTGCATTTCTCTGATTAATAATGATTTGGAACACTCTTTCATATGAGTGGTAATAATTTCGATTTCATCATATACATATTTATACAGTTATATATATTTTTTTCTTTTTATAATAGCTCTTTTTTATTTTCAAAATACATGCAAAGGTAGTTTTCAACATTCATCCTTGCAAAATCTTATTTCCAAATTTTTCCCTCAAATTAAATTGAAATTCAAATTAAATTGAAAATTGTCTGTTCATATCCTTTGACCATTTATCAATTGGAGAATGGCTTGGTTTCTTATAAATTAGAGTCAGTTCTCTATATATTTTGGAAATGAGGCCTTTATTAGAACCTTTATACAGTTATATATTTTAACAGGTATTGGACTACCTGCCATCTAAGGGAGGGGGGGGGGGAAGGAGGGGAAAAATTGGAACAGAAGATTTTGTAAGAGTCAATGCTGAAAAATTATTGATGCATGGTTTTATAAATAAGAAGCTATAATAATAATAAAATATATATTTATACAGTTTTCTTGCTGCACAAGAAAAATCGGATCTAGAAAGAAAGAAAAAACCTGAGAAGGAAAACAAAAATGTAAGCAAACAACAGAGTGAGAATGCTATGTTGTGGTGCACACTCAGTTCCCCCAGTCCTCTTTGAGTGCAGATGGCTCTCTTCATCACTGAACAATTGGAACTGTACACCATGGTCTTGTCCTGATTAAGCACAAGGTATGATTAGAGCCTGAACCAGGCAATGGAAAAGAAAACAAATAGTCTAAATTACTGCACTAGTATCCCAATTGGTCTCCTTCTAGCTTCCCTTCTCCAATCCATCAGGCTGCCAGAGCTAGCTTTCTGAAGCATAGGTAGATACAAGTGTGTTTTCAAAAATCTTATATGATTCTCTCTTGCCAATAGCAGTGGTTCTCAAGTTCTTTTAGTTGCAGCCTGCTATACTGGAAGGAGCATTGGATTAGTGGTTTTTTAATCCTGGATTTGAGTCCTGATTCTGCCCTTTCATAGTTGTGTGAAGACTGATTGAAGAAATTTAAAGTGGTGAACTTACAGAAAAGATTTCACTGTGATCAATTTATTCTTCTCGATCCTAGAAGACAGAACCAGGAACAATTGGGTGAAATTTGCAAAGTGATAAATTGAAGCTTGATGTAGGGAAAAAAACTTCCTAAAAATTATAGAGCTATCCAAAAATGAAATGAGTTCCCTGGGAGAAGCAGTGGGTTAAGTCTTTGAGGTCTTTAAGAAAAGACCTCAAGGATGTTGTTGTAGGGATTCTTCTTCAATTGAGGAATTGGATTAGTTGGCTCCAGAAGTCCCTCCCAACTCTGGAAAAAAAATTTCAGTGGTATAATCAGACTTTCATCACCTACCTCACAGAGCCCTTATGAGCAAAGCACTTTTTAAAACCTTAACCGACTGGAGAAATAATAATGTTAGTGATTCACAGCCTTAAGAAGTCAGTTTAAGTAACAACTCCTGTGGGGGAGGGAGAAAGAAGCTTCCTTTTAATTGCTCACAGTTAATGGTGAACAGTAATATCTTGGTCATAGTTTAAGTAAGATATGAACTATAGCTTCTTGTTTTCTATAGCACTTTCTAAAAACATGTATTTCAAACTTTTACCAAAAAACTGCTTTAGAAAGGAAACCACATTTCCTTTTGAAGAGTCACTGAATTTATTTACATTCAGACACATAGTGGGCACATTTATTAATCCAATCTGTCTTCTATAGCTACCACACTGCCAGTGTAACCTGGCTTTACAGAGTAAAATAGCCTCAAAAAATTCTGATTTGGGAAGAGCCATACTTAGTGATCTTCTTAGTTGTGCTCACTGAAGATGGACTTAATCCAGTTTCATAAAATATCAGTGCTTGGAAGGACCTCACAAGAAAATAATATTAAAAGACCCATTGGAAAGGACTGGAGGGATTATCTAGTCCAATCCCCTCTTTTTACAGATGTGGAAATTAAATCTCGGGGAAGCACAGTTTCTTGTCCACATATTTCAAGTAGCAGAGATAGAGCCTGAACCCAATTATTTGACCCAATTCAATTCAATAATCATTTAACCACCTACTATATAAATGGCATTTTCTAGTTTCTAGATAGAAAGACAAAATGAAAAACTGCCCCTTTTCCTACTAGGGTATCTCCTTTCTCCCCAGAAATAAAACCTTTAGAAGGAGGGGTGAGACAACTTACCAGTCATAGGGAAGTTTCTCATTTGTTTTCACATCATATTTATGAAAACCATGATCTGGACTCCAATCCAGCATCTTTCCCATTGTACCATACTTCCTAAAGGAGAGAATATGTTCAAGGATAAGAATGTACACAATCGAGAGAATCATTAATATTCAGCAGTAAAGGCCAAGAAAGCACATTTAGAGAAAGAAGGGTTGGATGGATGACTTTGGGCCCCACTGCATGGAACGAGAGGGTTAGTGATTAAAGGTGCGGGCCGTTTGCCGAGCTGCTTCCCAAGGCTGCGTGGGAGAGGTTACTAGAGAGCAGGGAGCCGGCCCTCCCACTGGCCTCTCCCGGCCACTTCACTCTTACTTGTCTAGAGAACAAATGAAAGTTTGTGGGATTGGTCTCGCAGCTCCTCACCAAGGGTTTGCTTGAAGTGCATTCTTGAATGCTCGCAATTGTGTGAATTCACACACGCCCAGCGCATTCCCCGCGGCTGTGCCAATTCTGCCTGGTACCCCCTTTTCTCGGGAACAGACCCAATGTTTCCAAAGAGGCTGGGGTGGATGAAAATGTGACCCCACTTCCTCTCCTGCCGCTGGCTCTCATTGGAGCCCGGTTAACTCCTGGATTGCCCCCAGCCGGAGTCCCCTCTCGGATCCTCAGGCGCGGCCCACTCCCTCTCTGCCCTGTGACTGGGTTTAAGGTGCGTATGGATGGTTAAGGCACAGGTTCCAGTGCCATGGAATGTGGCCAGGGGGCCACGTGCCCACGACCGGGCGACCCCCGCGGCCTCTGGGATCCGCTTCCTCCTCCACGCAGCCCGTCTGTCCTGCCCGGGGCTGCAGGCCAGGCCGGCTTCCAAGCTGGCCCAACCTGAATTTCTTGGACCCCAGTGGGAATGCGGGCCCCTCGCGCAGCCCGAACTGGCCCCGGGCCTCGCCGCCTCCTTGACCCCGACCACGGCCTCCCCCGCGTTGCAGCCCCCGCTCCAGTCCCTCCGTGGGCTGGGCGCGATCACGAGCGGACTGAGGCCGCTGCCGGCACGGCCTGGGCCGTACTACTGCCCGGTTGCGGCGGGCCCTGGCCCGGCGGCGGCGGCGCGGGCTCCGGACGCAGGGGGCTCCCGCTCCCCTCCTCGGTCCCTCCTCCCTCCCGTTCGAGCCCCGGCGCCGGCGCCTCCCCCGGAGCATGTGTCAGAGCCGGGGCGGCCGGGAGCCTGCCGAGCCTCCGCCGCCGTCTCCGCCGGGGCCCGGCCCCCGCCGCCGCCGCCGCCGCCGCCGCCGCTGCCGCTGCTCCTCCTCCTGCGGCCGCCGCAGCCGCTGCGCCCCGCGGTGAGCAGGCTCCGCCGCCCCGGCCCGGCCCGGCCCCGCCCGGGCGATGAGAAGCTGCTTCTGTGTGAGACGGAGCCGAGACTCGCCGCCGCCGCCACCGCCACCGCCACCGCCGCCGCCGCCTTCTCAACCGCCGCCGCCGCCGCCGCCTCAGCGGGGAACAGTTAAGTGCGGGCCCGGGAAGCGCGGGCTCCGAGGCCCGGCAGGCAGGCGGGGAAGCGGGGAGGGCCCGGCCGCAAGCGCGGAGGCGGCGGCGGGGGCCTTTGCAGCGGGCTCCGGGTGAGGCCTGGCCTGGGGGAGGCGCTGGGTGGCCCTCACTGCCGGGTTCCCGGGGCTAGGGGCTGGTACCCCCCTGGCTGGGGCCGCCTGACCCGGCGGGGAGCTACATGCACCCCACCTTTGCAGACCAGGCCTCCCCTCCACCCCATCCCTAGGGCTTTTTGGGGAGGGGGAAGGAAGGAGGTACCCCAAAGAGCCGTGCATATGGGAGGGGGTGGGGGTTGGAGCTGGCGCAGAAAGCCCCGCAGCTGAGCTTGGAATCGGGTCCGAGCAGACAGGCGGACTGCCAGGCCATGTAGCAGGGAGCCGGGGTCCAAGGAGACACTGGCCATACCCGGTGGCTGGTCTTTTTGAGAGGAACATCTTTACAATGGTCATTTAGACCCAGACACACGTGCTTTTTTAGAACAATAACCTCCTTTTTTCTTATTAAAGTACATCTCCACCTCCCATCCCCAGCTTTGAATTTTGCGTTTCATTTAGAATAGAATGAAAGACTAAGAGTATATATAATGGCCATCTCCCCATAGTTGGAGGTTCCATTCCGATGATTTCTGCCATATAGGCAGACTGCAGGACAGCTCCCTCTCTGGGGCCTTTGTCTCTGGTGGTTTCTTCTAAAGATAATCTTGCTGTATGTTTCTAGACAGCTGGCTGGATCTCATCTCATTTTAACTGTGCTAGAAAATCTTATCAGCAGCACCAGAAACCCGTTAGAAATGTTAAGAGATAAGCTCTGTAGAAATCTACAGTAACTGAAAAACTCAATGTGCTTGGAAGGTTAGTTAAAGTATTCTAGTGACATCTTCTCTTAGGGTAGCCTGAAATCATGGAGCGTATTTCTTGGTGTTTTGCCAAGCCCCAAATTACTTCACTTTTTATTTCACTTTTCTTCTGTGCAGGGATATCCTCTTTAGCTCTTATGAACTCCAAGATATCCTTTCTAACTATGCTCATTTTGCATCTGTCATCTAGCTTTTATTCTTTCTTTCCAACAGTAGTAATTTATTAAGTTCTCTGTAGCACAGTGGATAGAACACTGAATCCAGTGTCAAGACCTGAATTCAAAAGTAACTTCAAATACTTACTAGTTGTTTAAGCTGGGAGGAGTCATGGAACTGCTATCTGCCTCAGTTTCCTCATCTGTAAAATGAGGTTAATAACAGATTCTATCCTTGTGAAAACAAAATGAGATAATATTTGTACAATGAGCCTTAAGATGCTATAAAAATATGAGCTGTCATTATTATTGTGTGCAGAAGCACTGTGTTTGGTGCTAAGAGAGATTCAAAGATAGGAAATAATTCCTGCCTTATATCAGGGTTTATATCAACCGTCATTTAATGAACACCTGCTATACATAATGGGCATACAAATACAAAAGTTGGAAAGTTCCTGATCTCACAGATCTTTTTCCTATACATGAACAAATATAGAATTGGATAGTCTAATATCTGAGATTTTAAACTCCTTGACAACAGGGACTTGAGATGTTTTTTTCCATTTTATTCCCAGTTGTAGGCAGAGTGTATAAGTGCTTAGCTGAGTGTGAATAGCTACACCAAAAACCATTGAGTCCACTCTTCTATGTCTGCTTTTGGGCTTGACTTTGAAAGCTGGCACTTCAGTGGCACTGAATGGAAAGATCACTTCATTTGAAGTCAAAAGATCTGGGTGGAAATTTCAGCTCTGCCTTTATCTTAGATCTGTGGGACCTTGAACAAAAGTCTCATCTCTCTGGCCCTAAGATTCTTCAACTGAAAACTGAGGGAGTTGGACTGATTTCTAATGTCTTTTCCATTTCTAATACCCATGATCCTAAATTATTCAAGATTTGTGAAAGGAGGGGAAGAAGAGGGAGGAGTTGGGGAAAGTGGTATTGGTGTAGGGCATTGAAGGATGCCCTTTAGTATTTCAACCAGTGTAAGGAGATCATTCCAGGGATAGGGAATGATGTATACAGACACTACTGTTGCTGCTTATCCCCATATCTGCAATTTTACGTTTTGTTCCTTCTCTTTTGTTGTTTGTCCCCTTGTGCATTGTTAAAGCAATCTTAATTCAAAAGTCTGATCTTGTCACTTACTTGTTCAAAAACTTTGTTCCATGATTAGCGAATAAAATACACACTTCTTTCTCAGGCATTCAAGGCTCCCTACGGACTGGCTTCAAGCTGCTTTTTCCAACCTTATCTCATATAATCTGTCTGCATATGGAGGTGTTCAGGGAGGTTTGATACTTGTGGTGTGAGGGGCTGACCCCCTTTTTAGGACTACTCGTCTACTTTAGGGTCCATCTTTTCACCCAACTCTCACCTGTGACTCCAAGAAGCTGTAGCATGTATAGTGACCACATCCCAGTAAAATTGTCTTGACAGATGGGTTCAGCCAGGTTGAGGGTAACTGATGGGCCTCAAACCCCTGGGTGAGTTAGGGAGATGTCTGCCCCAAGCATGGGACAATGGGAATAATTTATTCTATTGGCCATGAAGAGGCCAAAGTCATCCACTGCATTCTGGGCTGTCTTCAGTCATCTTGACTTTTGCCTTACCTCTAGATTTCAATGATGGGAAGAGAGTAAGGGTGATGACTTTATGCAAGTCTTTTTCACTTGACCCCAATTCATGAACTAGTGAAGATATCACCTAAAGAATGAAAAAGATCTTTTCATCTTTCTGATCTTTTTCTTGCCCCCCCTTATCTCTGTGCTTTTGTTTAAATATATATATTCCTCCTGGCTAGAACTGATGCCACCTTTAACTCCATTTTTGAAATCTTTATCTATTTTGAAGGCCCAGTTCAGGTACCACTTTCTCCTTTGCATGTTCCCTCATTCAGCTTCCCTACCATCTGTTAGAGTTGACTTTTACCTCCCTCTCAGAATCTCTTCTGTTTCTGACTTTATATGTAATTATGCGATTCTTACCTACTACATTCTATATTCCTTAAAAGCAGAATAGACCAAATAATCTTTTTTAGCTTTTTTAAAATTAAATTAAATTAAATTAAATTAAATTAAATTTTTTTATTTAATAGCCTTTTATTTACAGGTTATATGCATGGGTAACTTTACAGCATTAACAATTGCCAAACCTCTTGTTCCAATTTTTCACCTCTTACCCCCCCACTCCCTCCCCCAGATGGCAGGATGACCAGTAGATGTTAAGTACATTAAAATATAAATTAGATACACAATAAGTATACATGACCAAACCGTTATTTTGCTGTAGAAAAAGAATCAGACTCTGAAATATTGTACAATTAGCTTGTGAAGGAAATAAAAAATGCAGGTGGGCATAAATATAGGGATTGGGAATTCAATGTAATGGTTTTTAGTCATCTCCCAGAGTTCTTTCTCTGGGTGTAGCTAGTTCAGTTCATTCCTGCTCCATTGGAAATGATTTGGTTGATCTCATTGCTGAGGATGGCCAGGTCCATCAGAACTGGTCATCATATAGTATTGTTGTTGAAGTATATAATGATCTCATGGTCCTGCTCATTTCACTCAGCATCAGCTCGTGTAAGTCTCTCCAGGCCTTTCTGAAATCATCCTGTTGGTCATTTCTTACAGAACAGTAATATTCCATTATATCCATATACCACAATTTATTCAGCCATTCTCCAACTGATGGGCATCCATTCAGTTTCCAGTTTCTAGCCACTACAAAAAGGGCTGCCACAAACATTCGTGCACATACAGGTTCCTTTCCCTTCTTTATAATCTCTTTGGGATATAAGCCCAGTAGTAACTCTGCTGGATCAAAGGGTATGCACAGTTTGATAACTTTTTGAGCATAGTTCCAAACTACTCTCCAGAATGGTTGGATTCATTCACAACTCCACCAACAATGCATCAATATCCCAGTTTTCCCGCATCCCCTCCAACAATCATCATTATTTTTTCCTGTCATCTTAGCCAATCTGACAGGTGTGTAGTGGTATCTTAGAGTTATCTTAATTTGCATTTCTCTGATTAATAATGACTTGGAGCATCTTTTCATATGAGTAGAAATAGTTTCAATTTCTTTATCTGAGAATTGTCTGTTCATATCCTTTGACCATTTTTCAATTGGAGAATGGCTTGATTTTTTATAAATTAGAGTTAATTCTCTATATATTTTGGAAATGAAGACCAAATAATCTTAATGCAGTAGTCCAGTCAAGAGATGATCAGTGGCTTGAACTAGAGTGGTAACTTTGTGAACGGAGAGAAGTGGACAGATGTGTGTGAAATTTGATGAAGAGGAAGACTCAGTAGCTGATTATAGGAATTGAAGGAATGGTAAAAGACAACTTCAGAGTCTTGAACCTAGAGAGATGGAAGAACGGTGGTATCTTCAGCAGAAAGTAAAATTTGGAGGAGGTTTAGGAGTGAATTTGGGGCACAGTATTTTCTGAAGGAGAATTTTAAATTAGAACTTGTCTGGAGGACAGAAAATAGGGTTCTGACAGTACTTAAGCTCATAGAAATGTCGATTTAATTTGGAGAACCAGACTGAGGGGTTCCTTTTAGTGCTTAAAGGGTTGTGCTATATAAAAGAGCTTTTCTTTCTATTTTGCTCCAAAGAACCAAAGAAGGAGCAATGGGTGGAAGTTGTTAAGTTAGTTGGTCATAACAAAAGACTTCCTAATAATTAGAGCTGACTCAAAGTAGTATAGCCTGCTTTTGGAGACATGAGTGCCCTGCCATCCATCATTTAGGCTCTTTCAGTGTAGGCTGGTTGCCAATTTATAAGAGAGAGATTACTGATTAGATAAGATATTGCTGAATTCTCTTCCCACTCAAAGCTTCTTTAACTTATCACCAATAGTTTACTATACCTTTGCTTGTGCTTTTAGACTTGAAGTATATGAATGGAACTCATAAATGCTGGTCTGGAGTTGAGGACCTCGGAATATTGGGGATCATATAATTTGGAGCAAAAGAGAGGTCATTAATCTGAAAAAACTTCTGGGCAATACATTTTTTATATTTAATTTTATAATTAATATTTAAGGAGGGGGAAATACTATTAGCACTGGCATTGTTCTTATGGAACTGCTATTCACATTGTATAAAATACAGGGTACTTTGGAAGCCAGCTTAGGAAATTCATAGGCCACCTAAGATTTTGTAAGGAACTTTGCGGACAGTTGTAGCCACCTGAAATTGATACTTCAGGAACTGAGCAGTGGCTTCCTTCTTCACACAGGGGAGGCTAACCAGGGAGCTGGAACTAAGCATGGGAAATTTTGCAGGTGCGATTATGATGATAAAGATAATGAATGAGTGACTACATGGAATGCAGGTGGTCAGAGTGGATTGTATTTTATTTAAATGACTATTATCGTGGCTGCAGTTCAGTGAGCAAATTCTCCTTTGCTTTTTGGTTATTGACAGCTTCTGTGGTGAGGGATATTTGCAGAAGATTTAGATCCAGACTCTTCGATGTCTGCTTACAGGGATTAGTTAAAGGAAATGGATACATGTTTAACCTAGAGAAAAGAAAACTTAAAGAGGTGTGATCCCTTTCTTTAAGGGGGATCATGGGATTGAAAATTGGAAGAAGTCTTTGAGGCAATCTAGTTCAATTTCCCCATTTTATGGAGGGGGAAATAAATGTGGTAAAGGTGAAGCCTATGGTTTTATAGTAAATGATTGAGCCTGGATTTGAATCTTTACCTCCTGAGTCCATGTACAAGACTCTTTTCATTATATCCTGCTGAAGATCTATCCTAATGGAAAGAAGTTTTGACTTGATTTTCTTAACTGAAACAAGATTTTTAAAAATTTTTTAATAACTTTTTATTGACAGAACCCATGCCAGGGTAATTTTTTACAACATTATCCCTTGCACTCACTTGTGTTCCGATTTTTCCCCTCCCTCCCTCCACCCTCTCCCCCAGATGGCAAGCAGTCCTATACATTTAACTGGAACAAGATTAAAATGTAATTGAGAGATGTTGTTTAACAAAATAATTAAAAATATAATATAACATAGATACAACATAATTTTTAATTTGTGATTTTCTAAGTCAGTATGCAACCACATGTTTCTACTTAAGTTTGACACCACTAGTGTAAAAAGTTAGAAGGAATGGATAGAAATTACCAAGGTACAGATTTGGGCTAAATGTAAGAAAAAATTTTCTCAGAATTAGAGCTGTCTAAAATTAGAAAATCTGTTGTGTTTCATAGCATCCCTTTCATTAGAGGTGTTTCAACAGTAGCTTGAATGAGCATATTTTGGAGATGCTATAAAATAGACTGAAATACTTATTTGCTGTCTAATACTAAGTCATTTACTTTTAGCCTCAGTTTCCATATCTGTAAAAAGGGAATAATAGTAGCACGTACCTCCCAGTGTTATGAGATGAAATAAGATATTCAGAAAGCTTATTGCAAACATTTTAAGCTACAATTATTGACAGTAATTATAATAAACTTTTTGTGTGTTGATCCCTTTGGCAGTCTTGTGAAGGTAATGGACCCCCTTCTCTAATTAAATGTATAAAATTAAAAAAAAATAAGGTTACAAAGGAAATCAATTATATTGAAATGCAGTTATAAAAATAACAAAACCAAAAATTAAATTTACAGATCCCAGCCTAAGAACCCTTGCGGTAAAGGGAATTTTGGGCCAGGTATCAGTTGGATTTGGAAGGTCTTTGAGTCCTTTTCCACTTCTTAGGTCCTGGGATCCTCTTCAAGTTGCGTAAATTTTAGGTGTTAGATCAGGCTGACTCTGCCTTGACTCTGCTGCTTCCTGAGGGTAAGAGGAGGTTGTGAAATATGACATTTCCTGTAGTCCTCTCCCTCCTTCAGGCTGTATTATCTCAGGACTTACTGAGGCCAGGATTTTGCAGGCTCCACTGGTACCCCTCGCCTCCAGGAAGCAGCCTTTACCACAGGGATTGCGTTTCCTCCGGTCGGTTACCGCAGGTTAAGCATCTGATCCCTTTCTGGGCTGTCTGAGAGCCACGGCCGCTGCCAGGTGTCGGGGACACGGCATCCTTTGTTGGTGGCGTGCGCTGGGTATCTGTTTGGCTCGCTGGACACGCTTCTGCCTAGATGCTGAGATAGGAGAAGCCAGTGGGCACCAAGCCCAGCGCGTTACAGATGAGCTCCACTTATCAGAGTTGGTGAGGAACCTCAATCCACTTAGGGCAGGGAATTAACCCCACCTGACAAGTTCCCAAACGTGCTGCTCCCAAGGCCACCACCTTTTATTTCTTATCTGATCTCCCATGAGATGAATCAGGGAAGTTTGTTTATAATCCCTTTGACTTCTTCCCTTGACGCTTCTCTGTAACCTGGAAACGATCCTGGGCTCTCAAAGGCTCCGTGCCCCTGGAGGACACACTCTGGCAGGGACTGCCAAGCTGGAAAACCTGGTGACCAGGTCTTACCCGGGCCTCCCAGCGAGACAGCAAGAGGCTGGCCAGCTCTGTGGGCCACCGTCTTTCCCAAAGCTGGCTCCTTCCCACTTCTCTCTGGGCTGACTGCTTTCATCTTACTTTGCACCTAGGCTCTTCCACCAAGTCTCCCCACTTGGATTGCCAGAGGGATTTTCCTCGAGGGCCAACTCTCCCTCCTGGTGCCTCTGGCATAGAGTGGAAGTGCCCCCTTTGGGCTTCTGAGGTCTTTAACAACTTGGCCTCCCCTAGCTTGCTTTGAGTATTCCACCTGCTCGCTGGAGAAGCCTTCCTTTGGAAGGCTTCCTCATTTAGAAGCCTTCCTTTCCTTTAACACTCAACTCAAGCACTAACTTCTATTCAAAGCCTTTCCTAAGTACCCCAGGTCTTGACTTTAGAGTTGAAACTATGTCTTATACCTCTGCTGGGCTCATTTAGCTAAGAGTTCTCCCAGGTGGAATTATTTGCCCCACAAATCATTTCTCTGGGCTGTAGAATGTCTGAACCCCATGTTCAGACATTCTGTTCTGTTTTAATCCAAAATGAGTCTCCCTGTTTCCTCCACCAAACTTTATTTTAAAAATTTGCCATATGCATGTGTGTGCTTATATATGTGTATATAAATATATGTATATGTACATGTTTGTGTGTATCTCTATGTATATATAATATATATGTGTATATATGTATGTGTGTGTGTGTGTGTGTGTGCATCCCTTCAGTTAATTGTAGCCTTCTAAGGGTACAAGGGGGAAGGAGAAAAAGGAATGAAGTAAAAAGTGCACAGCAGAGAACAAAAGAAAACCTACCAGGAAACAAAGAAAAGATGGACAGCTCTGAATACAATGTATAGTATTTATTATAGAGGCTTTCTTGAAATGGAAATTTATTCTTTATATTTTGAATCCTTTCTTATGTTCTGCACATGATTTTTTTCCTTTTTCTATTTTGTATTTAAGTTTAAAATTTAAGAAAGGGGAAAAAAACCTTGCCAGGTGGACTTCTAACTCCTTATCCTGATACTGATGGGTCCAGTCTATTTAATCCATACCTTTCAGACTCAGGTTCCATTCTTCTCTTCAGTGGGACTTTTTAAGTTCAAAGGACATCTATTTTCTCCTCCAGGTTGGAAAGAACAAGTCTCTGAAATTGGTATCTTACTAAATTACCAACTTGTTCAATAATAGCTCAGTTTCTTACTCAGTAACCACATCATAGAAGAAGGAACATGATTATCAGAGAAATATAGATAAGGAAGGGATAATAGAACCATAGGCCATCAGAATTGGAAGACATCTTAACCTATCATTTAGTCAGCATTTTTGTTTGATCTAGGAGCTTCTAGAGACCCACAGAAAAGGGAAGTAGTTTCCCCAGTCATTATTAGTAGCAGAGTAGGTGCTTGAACCTCCAGGTTTCCTCTGGTCCTTTCTAATGCCATAATACCATGTTTTAAAACTAGACAAGCATCCCTTCACCTTTACCCCTAGAAATCATTTTCTTTAGAGCTCTCCTGGATTGAAGGTGGAGAATTGCTTAAAGGGGGTAAGAAGCGTTTCACCATTGCTTTGTGTATTGTTATTGTTATTAAAAGTTGAAGCTGTGGGATCTGCCACAAAATAGAAAATTTAAAAAAACCCAAAACTTTCTTTGCCCTTAAGTACCCTTTGTAAAAAGGCCAGCCCCCGGGCTTGGAAAGAAATTAAGTTGTGCTATGAGCAAATAAATATTTTAATAATTGAAATAATGAGCTTGGAGCTTGGTAATGCCCCCTTCCAAGTTACTACTACACTCTGCCATTAAATGCATCATCATTTTGGCACTAGTTATGAATTGTTGTGTTAAATGATTGCTAAAGCTTTCCCTAGCTCCTGCAGTCTCTGTTCTTCTAAGATACTTGGGATACTAACATTCTGTGTTCTATAGTCAGTGTTATAAGGTCCTTTTTAACTGAAATTTTTGTGTCTTGAATGGATTATGCTTTGCCTAACATTATTACTTAATTTTGCCAAAATCAACATTAGGCTCAAGGGTCTTGAGAATGGAGGTGGTGGTTCTTCTGCCTTCTAAATGGATGGCATTAAAAGCATTAAAAGTGTTATGGACTGAGGCAAAGGATTTGTGGCTTTCATCTGGGTTGCACTTTGGTGGGAAGAGCTGCCCAAAATGGTTATGTCCTTCTGTGGTTTTTGCTTTAGATTTCAGGGGCATTTCTAAGGAAGCCATGCTCATCTGCTTGCTGTCTCATTTGCTGGGGTCATTACAAATGTTCTTTCAAGGCCTTTTAGATTCTAAACTTATGGAAAATTCGTGACCAAAATTTAGAATTTTTCATTCAAAGATATAGGTTTGGAGACTAAAGCACCAATACCAGAGTTCCTGAGTCAATGTTAATTCATATTACAATGCCATGTCATATCACTAGTATTTTTTTCACATCTGTGACTTTGTAACATAGGGAGCACAGAGAATATATCCTTCTTTTATAAGTAATTATATCCAAATAAAGAAGAAGCTAATTGATGTAGTGGATAGAATTCAGGACTTGGAATCGGGAAGATCTAGGTTAAAATCCTATCTCAAATACTTAATAGCTGTGTGATCCTTGGTACTTGGTACTTAACTATTGTGGCTCAGTTTCTTCATCTGTAAAATGGGGATAATAATAGCATCTAAATTACAGAGATTTTGTGAGGATCAAATCAGTTAAAGCTCTATGTAAATGCTGGCTAGCTATTATTACACTCTTCTTATGGCCTGCTTATGATATAGCAGGGTAGCATGGAAGTGACCTGGGGTCATAGAGAATTTGCTAGCAGAGTACAAGTTCTTTTACGTCCTCTTAAGCTGGAAGGCTTGGGCCTGGCGACTTTCTGTGTTTGCTGAAAGACCTAATGAGCTGAGGGTGGAGATGTCATCAGTAGAAGGGTAGGTGGCCACTGGATGGTGAGTTTTTTGGATATCACATATAATCAATTATGGTGTAGAGGATGGTGATCTGTGTGATGGCAGAAAATGAGTATTCACAGTGACAGTCCTAGAGCTAGAATCCTTGTCCTTCCTTATTACCTCTGCCACAGACCAGCCACTCGGTCTCTCTGAGCCTAATTTTTCTCAACTTTAAAATGAGGGCTTTGGTCTAGATGCTGTAAGATCAGACAGAAAGGAAACTGCAGAACTTGAAACTAAGGACAGGCTCTCTGGCACTCCAATTATAAATACACAACCATTCAATGAAACGCCTATCAGGCGGAGCCCCAGACCAGGTACTACAGGTGCTTTTCTGGGCAGTAAGTTGGTTAAATTCTGTGTGAGTGCTGTTGGCAGTGTATCAGAAGAATGCTGGAATTCATCACTGAAGATACTAGTGAAATATAGGGATGTTAGGGCTAAATGGAAGTTTTGAATAGAAGTTAGAAGAGAGTTTCTGAAAACTGGAGGAGAACTTAATATCCTCTAGTCCAAGCCTTTCATGCAGAAGAAGAAAACTATCAGGAGATGAAGTTTCCTTCACACATATTACAGCAAAACACAACTGGGATGGCAACCTGACTCCAAGACTAGTTTGGTATAGTTAATGGCAAGAGAATTGGATTCACAGTGTCAGAACTTGGTTGGAATCCTGTTTCCTTATTTGTAAAACCAGGGGGATGGACTACTTGATCTCTGAAGTTCTTTCCAGTTCTAAATACTATGCTTTTTAAGTATATTTTCCTGTGGGAGTGATTGAGGAAGACTTGATAGAAGAGGAAGGATTTGAAATGGGCTTTGAAGAACAGATAAGCGTTCAATGAGAGGAACTGGAGGCTCATTGTCCAGGTCCCCATATATGTATCTCTTAGTGTGATTGTATTATCATTGGACCCTTTAAGGATGCCCATGGCTTCTGCTGGTAATGTTCATGGTGAAGTTCTGCAGGATAGTGCCAGGTCAGAGTTGCCCATTGATTCATCCAATTAGTTATTATAAAAAGTCTTTTCTAGGTGAACCCCTGGACCTTTAAGTCAAATTTTTATTTTGTAGAATTTCTTTTTTCTATATTTTCTCATTTGCTTACTTCCTTTGCTCCTGTAGCTTTCACCACGGTATCAATGACAATGACTCTTAAGTCTTTATCTCTGCTCCTGAGTTCTAGTTGTGTATCCTCTGTGTCCATTTCACTCTGGGTTATCTCACGCAAACGCCTCATTCTCCTCATGTCCCAAACAGGATGCATTTCTTCCCACCTCCTTTGTCCATCCCCACCAACATCTTCTCAGAACCTGGCACTATTCTCCCAGTTAGTGAGGCTCATGATTTTATAATCATCTTTGACTTCTCTTCCCCTCCAATCAATCAGTTGCCACATCCTGTAAATTCTATTTTTACCACATCTCTCTATTTTTTCCATTGCTACCACCCAAATTCAGGCCCGTATTAACTCTCACCTGCATTCCTGCAATAGCAGGAATCCTGACTGGTTTTCCTGCTTCTTATCTTTTTACCTCAAAGTCATCCATGTGGAATGAAGAATGTTGGTCAAGTCAACAAGTTTTTATAAAGTGCACACAATGTGCTAGGCACAGTGCTAAATGTTGGATGCTAGATCTGGAAGGATTATTATTGTTAAAATATGGAATATAAGATAATAGAGCTTTGGAATCCTTGAATAGAAATGTTAGAAAATCGTAAAGTTGGAAAAGAATTTAGAGGTCATTTAATCCAGAGGTTCTTAACTGGGAGGTTTATGAATTTGTTTAAAAAATTTTTTTAAACTGTATTTTAATATAATTATAATCTTAAACATTTTATTTTATGCATTTAAAAACATTTTGAAAAGGGGTCCACAGGTAATGCTTGAAGCCAAGGAGATTCATGTTAGGGAAAACCTTAAGAATCCCTGATCTTGTTCAGTGTGCACCCCTCTCCTTTTGTCTCCTTTCACAGAGGAGGCAGCAGCTGCATGGAGATAAGTGACTTGACCATTTTTATGGTAGCCCTGGAATTAGAACTGGGACTCAGGGCTGTGCTCTCCAGGCCAGAAACTTGTTCTCTACACCCACTGACAATACTGTGGCGACGGAATCATAAACATTATGTAGGGAATTACTAAGCCTGTGGTTTTTGTCATATGAACCGGAGCTTGTTACACTAGTATCTTCCCCGCTTAGCTTATTCTCACACGGTTTGTGCGGGACACAGTAACTGAGAACTCTGGGCCGGAGCTCAGACTCCCATTGAAGCACAGGCGAGCGCTCTCCCCAGCTAGAGGCTTCCTGTGAGGGGGATCTGGCCTCCTGCCGTGGTTCCCCCTAGAAACGACTGTGAACCCGACCTTGCCCAGCTGCTTTCTGCAACAAGGAGGCCAAGCTTTGTTGGCTGGGCGTAGCAATTGATAAGAGAAACCCGATCCTCACTAGTATATTGGAAACGGAGCAGAGATGGTATCAGAGATCCCAGGAGTGCTAGATGCGATAGAGTAATAGTTTAGCCGTCCCCAAGGCTGCCTCTGGAGGCAGTCCTCGGAGTCTGAGACAACGTTTAGCATCAGTTAAACCAAGGCTTCTGATAGAGAGATTAAGGGCTCTGCTGTAGCCAGGCTTTGGTCAGCACAATGAGCACACTATTCCCCATCTCTGAGAGTGGTTTGTAGTTTTAAATTCTTTTCAGAAGGAACCAAGTGAGGTAGAGTCTAAGGCAAAGAATGTTATAAAAGGAGAGCAGTTGGATTGGATTCATCACCAAAGCCTTTCTTAACTGTCGTTTCCCTCACAGAGTTTCAGGAAGAAGCTTAGTTGTGTGTATTCTGTTGTTTCCTCCTTCTCCAAGTGGACAGGGGGTCCTGCCAAACTCTTGCCAGATTAGGAGTGACCAGATTAGCTTTCACACCCTGTGTCTTCCTGAGTAATCTCCTTTGGAGTGGACATATATGAATGAAACACTTTGTTGTGATGCCGAGGTCACCGACTTTGAATTTTCTGACTTATTTGTATGTGAAACAGAGAATCATAGAATACTCCAGTTGAAAGGGACTTCAAAGATCCTCATTTACTCAGAAGCATTTTCCCAAACTTCCATTCAGGGTATATTTGGGTTCTGTGAGAGAATTCTGATGTACTATTTCCCCCTTTTGAAATTTTAAATAAGAAATTATTACTTTTATATAATAGAACAGCTGAAATTACATTGGTGATGCAAGTAGCAGACGGCTGCGTCCATTAAATGGTTTCAGAAGTTGTTGCCCCTAAGAATGATGTATTATTAAGTGGCTAACCAACTAATAATAAGCCTCTCCACTCTTAACCAGGCTTGCTATCCTTTGACAGATTCAAAATCCAATCACTGTGTGGACTTAAAACCTTTCTAGCTTGCCTGGACTTGCCAGAGCTTTTCTCAGCTTGAATAACCTTCAGGAATCAAAGGTTGCCAAACATTGTCAATGCCATACATTTTTTCCAGTATGAAAATAGGACTAATTTCTTTTATTTTAGCCCAATACTTCTTGGGACATTCTTTTTTAAATCACATTTTTAATGAGCATTTTTTCTCCTTATCATTCTTCTAAAAATAATCATGTCCAAAAATGTATGTCACATTCTATCTATTTAATTACCTTTGTTGGGAAGTGGGTATGGTTTTCATTATGGTCCCCTGAAATCCTGATAGATCATCGTGTTCATTTCCTAAAGTTTTTGTAGTCTTTCAAAATTGTTAGTTTGTATAGTGTTGTTATAGAATAAATTGGACTACTGGTTCTGCTCATTTCATTTTGCATTAGTTTATATAAATCTTCACAGAATTGAAATCATTTCTGCAGTAATTTTTATACACAATAGTATTCCATTATATTCCCATGGGATAATTTGTTCAATTATTCCCCAATTGATAGGCACTTCCTTATTTCTCAGTTCTTTGTCTCTACAAAAAGAGCTATTATAAATATTTTTGTATATGTAGGACTCTAGGGTATAGACCTTGAAATGGTATCATTGTGTCTTTGGGCTATTTCATAGACCTTGGAACTAGTATTCATGAGTTTCTTCATTACATTTAAAAAAAAAGTTTTCTGGCCACATTTGTTTGGAATCATTGATCTAGTCTACTCCATTCACTTTCTAGATGGGAAAATTAGTGAAAGAGGAGGGGCTTGCCCCAAACCTGCAACGGTTAAAGTTGTTCACGATAAACATTCTTTCTACTGTCACGTAGTCTTTGGGTTTCTTTAGAAAGATATAAATCTCTAGACCAGAGGTTCTTAACCTGGGTTCTACAAGGGGTCTGTGGATACATTTCAGGGAGTCCCTGGACTCAAATAGAAAAAAATAATATCTTTGTTTTCCAAGAACTTCTGATGGAAATTTGACAATTTTTTCAGTTCTATGAGAAAGAATCTGTAGTTTTCCCCAGGCTGCCAAAGGGGTCCCTGTGCAAACAAGGTAAAGAACCAGCACTAAAAGTTTTTGTTGTGTTCAAAGTAACTGCAGGCAGGTCAGTGTTGTCTCAAGCCTCGTGCGTGTGAGAGAAAGGGCAAGAAGACTGAGAAGGGGAGGAGGGGCTGGGTTAGGAAGAGCTTTGAATGTCCGCAGAGGCTTCTTCATCTAATCCTGTGGGTGACGAGGAATTGCTGGCGCCCGCTAGTGTTGGGGAGAAGGGGACCATCATCGAGTTACTAGAAAAAGCATTTTGGCCTTGGGAGCTGAGGTGTCAAATGCACAGCCTACGGTGGCCCGCCACCCTCCCCAGGGGCTGAATCGGATACAAGTGTGTTGAGGAAACAGTTAACAAAATGCAAACAATGAACAGGAACAATGGGAATGTGCGGATTTCCATGTAGGCTTTAGGGAGCCCATGTCTGTCAGAATTTGATCCCCCTGGAGTAGAGCGTGGCTAGGAGGGGGAGAGCCTTGGCAGGGGGCCCTGGAGGGGCTGCGGCTGTAGGAGAGGAGAGAAGGGCAGCTGGTACGGGAGCCGGGGCCAAGGGGGAAGCAGGGTGGCGTGGCTGTGGGAGGAAGGGGAGCAGGGAGTTTGGAAGCAGGGGAGCTTGGGGGAAAGAGGGGAGTGCTTTCTTGGATGGGCCGAGTTTTAAGATGGTTGGCTTTGGAATCGGATGCCGCTGGTGGGAGCCCTGCTCCCTTCCTGGGCCTTGGGCGGTGACTTCTCAGAGCCTCAGTCCTCTTATCTCAAAAGCAGAACGCCACAGGTTCTTGTCTTGAGACCCTCCCAGTTCTGAGTTTTGTTATTCTGTCTCCTATCTCCCAGATTTGTTTTTGATATCACTAATTAATGATAGTGAGTTGGGGTTTCCTTAGAGAAAAGGTCATCCCCTCTGGCAGCTTCTTGGGGATTTTTGTAGGCCCCTGCAGAGGCCCAGCCGCCGGGCATTGTGCCAGCTTCTCATGCTGGGGAGGAGGAGAGGGCCCTGCCCTGTTGGGGTGAGACCCAGAAGGACCTTAGAGATCTTTTCTCCACACGGGGTCAGCAGTGACAGGACTGACCAGAGATTTGTGCACCTGGGGCAAGAGGGGAGACCCGATGGAGGTTGGGGGCCCTGGTCGGAGGAGGGGGCAGCATCCTGGGGCGGCTCAAGGCTTCCAGCTTATGCTGGGGGGGGGGGTGAGTTCCCCACATGGGAACTTAAACTCAGATTTTGTGACACCTTGTGACATGATCCCCCTCTGGATCCATGAACTTGTGACTCCTTCGGGCTGGACCTATCTTTTGCTTCTTTTTGTATTCCCAGCTCCTGCCTCAGAGCAGTGGGTACAAAGGAGGTACTTAGTAAATGCTTATTGAATTGAAGCTGGAGTTCCACTTGAGTCCAGTTCTTCGTTTTTAACGGGTGCATGGAGTTGGGGGCATAGGTATGGTCAATATCTGTGGCACTGTTTTCAGATATGGTAATAAACTTCTTCCCAATTCTGTCTTAAGCTATTTGTCCAGTGACTGAAAAGGAATCTCAATTGTTCTTCAGTTTATGAATGAATGAATAAAAAGCATTTATTCTGCTGTGTTGGGGATGCAAATGGAAAGTGTGTTAATGTCTGATTTCAAGGAGCTAGACTTGGAAGAGAGAAAACGAAAAAGAAAAACAGCTGCAGACCAGCTCTGGGACAGATGGCAAGGCCAAAGGTTCTTAGATCACATGAGAAGGTATAGACAGGGCAGATGGTATGCCCTTTTGTAACTTTAGTATCCAGGTGAAATTACTTAAATAACTTAAGGCTATTAGCATCTTGTGCTTTAGTTAGATAAGGATTCTGTCCAGAAGTTATAAGGAACATAGCCCTGCTGGTCTCTTTCAGTCATTGTGGGAGAAAAGCAAAATATCATTTGTTTGTTTGGTGTGGATGCTTAATTTTACTGTTGTAGGAAACTTCTTAATATATTAGCGTGTATCTGGCAGTGTAGTGTCTTAGAGACTTGACTGAATCCCTGAGAAAGCAGAAAAGAGCAGTGAATAAGCATTTGTATGTCCTTTCCTTTGTACCAGGCACTGTATCTCATTTGAACCTCACACAGTATTGTGTAGGAGCTTATTATTATGCCTATTTTGCAGTTGAGGGAGAGGCAAAGTGATTTGCCCAGGTTCACACAGCTAAGAAATGTCTCGGTCTGGATTAAAACTCAGGTGCCCCTTGCTTCAGGCCCCTCACTCTGTCCACTGCGCCCTAAGGGACTTGTTCAGAATTGTGTAGTCAGTTTGTGTCGGCAAACCTGGCGCCCCTGACCCAGTCTGGCTCTCCTCTCTGACCACCTGCTCACCGCCAGGTCGCCCTGCAGTGGGGGAGAGCGCTGGCCTGGAGGTGAGCTCAGGCCCTGGCACCAGGGCTTGCTGGTCAGGTGAAGACTGAAGCCCCATCGCACCTCTCTGCTTGCTCGCCTGGGTGATGCATGGGGTGGGAGAGAGCACCAGCTCATAGGCAGAAGCCCTGCCCTCCGGAGCCCACCTGTCTCAGGGAAGGTTTCAGCTGTCAGAAACCAGCGCAGGAGATGAGAACTTGGGTGGCAGTTGGGGAGCCCCCCTTGGGGGCTGGCTCTGGGGCGAGAAGCCTCTGAAGGCGCTTGGGCTTCGCCCTCTCCTCAGGGTTTGGAGGGAGATGGGAGTGAAGGTGGCAGTGGTGGTGTGGCCCTGTGGCCCTCCCTGGGGGCCCCGAGCTGCCTCAGCCAGGGCGGCAGCGGTGGGCGGCTGGCCGGGTCCCCACAGGAGCTACCTCTCTGTGCGACGGTGTGAGGGCTGGGCACTGTTTGGAGGACGGGGGACAGGCTGCCATTCCTCCCGTGCCTTTCTGCCCATTGGTCAGCAGTTGCTGCCTGTGGTGATGAGGGCTCTTCCCTCAGGGGTCACTGTGGTAAC
The DNA here is from genome assembly GCF_902635505.1 of Sarcophilus harrisii. Classification (NCBI taxonomy): domain Eukaryota; kingdom Metazoa; phylum Chordata; class Mammalia; order Dasyuromorphia; family Dasyuridae; genus Sarcophilus; species Sarcophilus harrisii. The sequence goes on from NC_045427.1 coordinate 450,836,680, forward strand.
TGGGTTGGAGGCAGGGCTGGGGGCAGTGCTGGTTCTGGACTGTCTCTGTTGAGGTGGATGATGGTGTCATGAGGGAGTTGCAGACTGTGAAGCACTATTATAAATATGAGGTATTGCCCTAAATAACAGTGTGAATTTTTAACTCCTGTCAATAAGATTCTTTCTAGCATCAGTAAAGTTTGAAAGGCACTTCTTCCTAAGCTGTCCTCACTTTGCTGGTCAGCATTAGGATTTCCAGTTCATGATGTGGCCCTTGAGTGTTATCAATTCTGCTAATACTGGGCTGTACATTAGCCTATTCCCTTCTGGGCAGTGCCCACATTTCCCTCATTAGGACTAAATTTACCTCTGCCCTATACAACCATGGACTTAAATAATTTTTATTGTCAATTATTTATGAGGGAAATGTTGAATCCTAAAACAGAGATGGGGAAAATTAGTCATATGTTATTTTCACTTTAATGCTTTTATTCTGACATTGCCAAGCAATATTCTCTTTTTAACATACATTGAAATTGCCGTGTATGAGAATACCACGAAAAAAGGGCATTGGGTGAAACAGCATTATAAAGAGGCAGTAAGTTTTGTAGGGATGGCGGTTATACAGATGCAGTAAAAAACATGGTGATGAACTCTATGCCTAATGCCACCCTTTTCACCTGCTAATAGTACTAAAAATGGTGCTTTTACTTACTGTTTTAAAGTTTATGAAACACTCTAGAAGCATATTTAGCAGTGTTTCTCCCATGAAAATACTTTAACAAACCGCATTACTTCTTTTGTGAAGCCATTTCTGATTCTTCCCAGCTCCTAATGACTTTTCCTCTTTCCTTCCTTCACCCCCATGTATTTACTATTTTTTATGTATTAGAGTTATCAATGAACACGTCAGTTACCCCAAATAGGCTAAGCAATGTGAGGGCAGGGGCCAGGGGCCAGGGGCCAGGTCTTCTCTGAATTTTGTAGTTATCTCAGTCTTCAGTGTAGTGAATGACCTGTTAAGAGCAGTTAATAAAGGTTGATTCATTTGATGGTAAACAGACATACTGAGGGGAATTAAGGCTGCCTGGGTTTGGTCATTGACTCAAATGATTACTAACTAACCATCTGATCTGTGTCTTGGAACAGTGGCTGAATAAGGTTATAGCGAGTTTTTTTTTTTTTTTTGAAATAAGGGCTCAGTTAAAATATATTTATGATATTCTTTTCAAAAAGAATGTTGGTTGGTGCAGTGTTTGGTCAGGATATACCTGTACTGGTCTCTCCACAATTTCTTTTGTGCTTAAAGTATTTAGGGGGGAAAATTGATACTGGATCAGTCACTTTAGTCTAGTTTAATCTGGTGTGGGGATAGTAATGCACATTTCTATAGTTCTTTTCATAATTTCATCATGATAAATCCATAAAGCAGAGAGTGCAAAGATCAACTTACACAAGGGAAAATAGGATCTGAGGGGCCATGACTTTACCCATAGTAACACAGCTGGTAAGTGTTGAAGCTGGAATTTGAGCCCAGGATGCCTTACTCCAAGCCCAGCGGTTTTTTTCTGCTGAAACAGGAACATTCTCAATGACAAAGTGTAAAGGACATGAGATAGGAGGTAAGGAATCCTGGAGCCTAATCCTAACTCTGCCAAGCACTGTGTGACTTTAGGTGAAATCCTTGGCTTTGGGGCTCATTTCACTTGGGGAGAGGTTGGAGTACATAGCCAAATCCTATGGCTCTTTTCGGCTCTAAAATTTTACTCTTCTAAGTCTTAGGTACCCTGGAATTTTTACACATATCTTCTCTTACAATATGCTCAGAAGCACTAACATTAATTTTAAATACTTTAATTGTTTGCCCAGTGCCTGTTTCCCTCCCCATTTCTCCGTTCTGCTCCAATGAGCTCTTATTGAAATGTTACACAGCGTGGGTCAAACCTCTTTAGTCTTCCCCTCCAAGATGAAGTGTCCCTGAGACCTAACTGACTGGGTTGTCAGCGAGCCTCTTTCTTCTGCTTGCTGGTTCCCCCACAGTCTGGGCAGTTGAGAGTGCTGTTTAATAAATGGCCTTTTGTTCAGAAGGTCAATTGAAGCTACTCCAGTGATGCTGCTAAAAGTAATTTGCAGTTATATGTAATTCAGAGCAAGTTTTCTTATATGATGCCTTATGACACAAGGTACCTTGTTGGGTGTTTCTTATGAAAAGCTCCCTATGCCATTCTACACCGTGAAGCCGAGCTACAGCACAGGGAAGAATCATTTGTCTATATTTCACAAAGACTGCCTTGATCCCGAGGGGCTGGTGGTGGAGGGGGAGGGAGACTAAAAAAGAAAAAGGGCATTAATCCTGAAAAGTTCGCTGCTAATTGTCTCCATTTCAGCACAGCCCCTTCAGTGCTATCACACATGCCCCATCTCCTTTGTCTGGTTCAGCTTTGCTGCAGGCTGTAGCCATCTTGAAATGTGCTGAGTGTGCTTTCTTTTGTAATGCATTCTGGGAATAGCATCATTTCTCTAACCCTGCATTCGCCCACCAGCAGTTGATACTAGTGATTCACAGCAAATGGAACTGATTGTCATCAATACCTCATGGAAGATGGTAGAAATAATGGTTGCTCATCTATTGAAAAATATCGTTTTTTCATCCTTAGTTGTGTGTTTGAGAGGGATGAGGAGAAGAGTTAGGGGTTAATTTTGATTTCCTGAGGGTTAGAGGTAGGGATGGGGGAAAAACCCAATAGATTCATAGACTGTTAAAGCAGGAAGGAACTTAGAATGCAACCACATATTTATAGATTAAGTTGGAAAAGATCTTAGGAGAAGAACATAGCCTATTGGGACTATAGAAAGAGCCTTAGAACATAGACAATAGACTATCAAGACAATGCTGAAAGAGATAGTAGACTATAGAATGTTGGAATAGCAAGGACCTTAGAAAAGATGTTAGAGTAACCTACTTATTTTAGGGACAAGGAAGCTGAGAGACATGAAGCTGAAGTGACTTATGTCACACATATAGTAATAATAACAATAACATTAATATAATTCTTGATGATTTACAAAACATTGTAAACAGGATTTTAATCCATACTTTCTCATATCAGATCCAGGGGGTTTTGCTGTTTAGAGACAAAGCATTTTTTTTCTTCCAATTCATAGCCTAGTAGAAGTTGCTTACAGAATTTGTCTCTATTAGTGAGTTGTTAGCAATGAAAGTTGGGATACCTTTGGGACCAAGAAGAACACGATTTGAACCCTGCCCCTAACAGAGGCATACTGAGTATGTGAACTTGGGCAAGTCACTTCACTTCTCATTGCCCCCCCTCTTCCTCAGCAACTCTCTGACTCAAAGGTGCAGAGCTGGAATCAGTAGAGGAAAATCATCACAAAGGAAATTCCTACCCTGATGAAATCACAGATCCAGAGAGAGAGAGACTGTGTTAGTTATGGGCTAAATAGCATTTAACAACCAAGAGCAAGTCCTGAAATAAGCACATTAAGATCTTTTCCACCCCTACTGCCCAAGAGTACATGATTCTCCAAGCATAAGCAGCTTTGGTTAGGTGTTTATTTTTTTGCCAGTTGAAATACAAGATTCTAATCCCCTTTGGAAGCCATACAAATTGGAAATACTTTGATGTTCTGATGGGTCTTTCTCATCCATTTTAGTATAATGCTTCTCTTGGTACAGATTGTAGCCTTTCTATGCTCTGACTATATTTCTCAGTTATATTTTCCTATCACTTCTCCATGGTATTTTTAAACAATGACCCAAGAGCTTTCCTTGATTTTTTTTTTTTGCTATGTTGGGAGTACCAGTGAATTTCTCTTTTCTCTTGTACTTATTTCATCACCAACCTCTTCCTTTCTAGTCGTATCTGTCCATGAGGATATATTTTCTACCTTTTCTCCTACATATTCTTGCTGGTAATGTGCTGTAGCCTACTTAAGCAGCTCTCTCATTGTCTTTCAAGTCTGTTCTTATTCTTTTAAGAATGTTGCATTCCATAGTCATAGATAGCATCTGTAGGAGAACATTCCTGTTAAGAAAGGGATTTGGAGAAATAATGAATGCTTTTGGATGTTTCAGAGAACTAAATGTGATTCCACTTGACATCTACCTTTTCTTTAACTCCAGATTTATGCTAATGTATATTTATAACTTCTAGTCTACATATACATGATGCGATTTAAAATTGGTACTATGCTTTTAAAAGGAAATTGGTAGCTGGAGAAAATCCAGAGGAGAGCAACTGGGATGCTAGGCCATGAAATCATGATCTATGGGGAACAATTGAAGGATCTGGGTTTTATAGCTTGGAGAAGAGAAAACTAATTTAGCCAGCAAGCATTTATTATATGCCTGGTAAATGCCAAGGACTGTTTTAAATGCTTGGGATACAAAGAAAGCAATAAGTCAGTTCCTGCTCTCAAGGAGCTCACAGTCTAATGAAGGAGGTAATAATTCAGATGACTTTTTATATATATGGTGTATATGGTAAATTGGAGTCAATCAGCAGAGGGGAGGCACTAGCATTAAGGATTATCAGGGAAATTTTCTTGTAGAAGGTGAGATTTTAGTTGGACCTGAAAGAGTTCAATAAACATTTGAGTGTCTCCTATGTGTCAGGCACATACCTCTTTAAGGTAGGAAGGGTCCAGGTTATGAAAGACGTCAAAAGCCAGACAGAATACTTTATATTTGATGGGAAATCACTTGGGTTAAATTGAGACTTCCAATAGATAAATCCAGGTCAAGAGGGAAATTTTAGAACTGGATAAGTAGATTTGGGAATCATAGACACAAAGATGATAATTGAATCCATGGGAACCAATAAAATCAATGAAATACTAAATAAAAAAGAAGGTACCTATAGAGCCTTGGGTCTACAGAGCTGTAGGGATCCTCACCACTAGCAGGTTTGATCTGGACAAAGGTTTATCAACAACAGATAGGACAGGAATCAGGAGACAGTGGTATCCTGGAGAGAGTCAAGAAATTATTGGTATCAAAAGCTTCAGAGAAGCCAAGAAGGATGAAGATTGAAAAAAGGTTATTAAATGTGATGAGATCAACTTTGGAGAAAGCTGTTTCAATTAAATGATGAGGTTAGAAGTCAGACTCTCTTAAGAGACAGAGGAAAGGAAGTGGAGGAATCTACAAGACATCCATGGATGACTTTCTTAAGGAATTTAGGCACAAAAGGGAAAATACATTAGGGACTAACTATTGGGAAAGGACAAATCAAGTAAGGTTTTGTTGAGTATGGGGAGACATGGACATGTAGGCAGTAGGAAAGAAGCCAATATACAGAGAAATACTGAAGAGAAGTCAGAGTAGAAATGAGAGAGGGGGGGGTTTGCTTTGGCAAGGGAAAAGTCTTCTCTTCAAGATGGGTGAAGAAGGTAGCATCTGAATAATGTGATAGGAGAAACAAAAGGACCTTTTATTAAAAGACTTCAGTGAAATAAGAAGCAAAGTTGTCAGTTGAGAAAATGGGGAAGGAGAGCCATAGGAAGTTTGAGGAGAGGGATAAGATTTTGGAAAAGCCTCTGATAAGGGAGGGGAGGAGTGAGTTGGTTACACTGGTAATTAAGGGTTACACTGCTACAGTATGGGGCCATGTGAGATTATATAACATAATCTATAGGGGACTCAGTTAAACCAATTCTATGATTTTTTTCCTCTCTAACTTCTTTTAGTAGCATGTGAATGTGAACATACACCAGATATTGGCACTAATCTAAGATTCATTTTTGGGAGGACCAGCTCAGGCTAAGGAGGAAAGTGATTTAAGAGGAAAACATAGAGCTGTACTGGTTCACTAAGGGGTCAAGATGAGAAAGGGAATAAAGTGTAGCTAGTGCAAGCCTGATGGTTTGGGAGAGAACTAGTGGAGGATGGAGGAATTGGAGGTCTAGTGAGGACAAAAGGCAGGGGGAGAAGTAAAATGACAGCCGATTTTGATCAGATAAAGGAATTTCATAGTTCAGGAACATGAAAGTGGTTATTTGTGGGTGTTGGCAAGATCAAGGATATGACCGTCTTTGTGGCTGAGGTGGGATGGAAGAACAAGTATGAGTAAGTGAGGAACTGGGAAGTTAGGGTGTCTGAGGGAATATCATTATGTCTCCTTTCATGAGGGCAGAAGTTGGAGAGACATGAAAGATTGTGAGCCAGACAGTGAGGAAATAGGGGGAGGGTCCTGGAAGTCCCATGGATGACAACTTCTACCAGAATTTTGATTGGATGCTAGGGATGGATTGCGTGAACCTCAAAGGAGAAGAGGCTACAGAGTGAAGGGGACAGGGAGAGTACTAGGACTCCTCCACTGTGACCAGTGAGCTGGAGGGAATGAGGGTAAGTGAAGGCAGTCCTTTGAAGGGTGACACAGTCTGTGTCATCAGAAAGGAGCCAGGTGTCCGTGGGAGCCCATATGGAAGGGAAAGAAAAGATTTGGGATGAAACAATGGCATTTACCTGTGGGGCAGGCATTCCAGAGAGTGCGATGGAAAGGGGGAGTAGCTAAGTGGGACATGATGAGGTTTGGGTTAAAGGGGCTTGGGAAACAAGCCTGTCCAGGGGGAGACTGAGAACAGTTCTGAAGCATTGGGATGAGGAAGAGATGGAAGGGTGGGATTTTGTTCATCAGCGAGGAATGAGTTCAGGTAGTATATAAAAGACAACTGTTTACAGATGTTTGAAAAGCTTTCATCCAGAAGAAGAATTAGACATGTTCTGGCCTTCTCTGTCCCTGAGAAACAGCTCTTCCTCTCTGATCTCCTTGCTAACCATCCCACATGCCTAGAATGCATCCCTTTCTTAATTCTGCCTTTAAGATCTTCTTCATGAAGCCTTTCCTGTCTCCCTTCCTTCCCTTGCCCTTCCTCTTAAATGATTTTTTATTTAACTACTTTGTATTTTTATTGATTTATATTATGATATATATACATATATATGCATGTATGTATCTATATATTACAATAGTCTCTCTCATTAGAATGTAACTCTTTTGGAGTAAATATTACTTTGTACTTTCATGTCCAACACACCATTGGCATATGCTTGCTGATTGATTTCTGCCTAGCTACAGAAGTGGCCAGAAGTTGCAGAGGCAAATTATACCTCTTAAATTATGCCATATAAGGATAATCTTCCTTAGTAGTGAGACCTATTCAAAAATTGAATGGCTTGTACAGGAAGGCCTTCAATAATATTACTACTAATAAAAAACATTTATATAACATTTTAAGGTTGGAAAAGTGCCTGACATATTATCTCATTTGATCCTCACAACATCCTTTTTACAGATGAGAAAACTTTACAGATGAAGTTTAGAGAGGATGCACAGAGTCACAGATCCAAGAAGTATCTGCAGTAGGATTTGAATTCAAATTTTCCTAAGTTTAGGTCCATACTCAATCCTTTGTGCTACTTTCTGCAATTCAAGCAAAATCTTGAATAACCACTCATCAGGAATGTTTTTCTTTTTAAAATTTCAGTAGTATTTTATTTCTCCAATTACATGCAAAAATAGTTCTCAACATTCATCCCTGTGAGATCTTGAGTTTCAAAATATTAAACAAGTTTGAAAAGGCAAGGTGGGGCCAGACTCAGTACCAAGTAGAGAAATTTGATTTAACAGGCAAGATGGAGTCACTGAAGAATAGCAGAGCAATATCTATTAACAAACATTTGTTAAATAAGTAGTGGATATTGTGCTAGGTGCTGGGCATCCAAAGACAAGACTAAAACACTCATTGCTCTCACTGAGCTTATATTCTGTTAGAGGAGAGAGCTGCTTAACAAACATTTTGTAAGCATCTATTATTTACCAGGCTCTGTAATAAGCATTGGGGATACAAAAAAGAGACCAAAAAAAGTATCTGTCTTCAAGAAGCACACAGTTTAATGGGGGAGTGGGAAGACAAGTAAACAGATATGTACAAATAAGCTATATACAGGATAAATAAGACATAATTCAGAAGGAAGACAATAGACTTAAGGATGGGGGGAAGCTTTCTGAAGAAGATGGGATTTTAGTAGGAGATGAAGAGTGAGGTCATTACAGGCTTGAAGAACTGGCCAAAAAAATGCCTGGAGCTTTGGTGTGCCTTGTTTGTGGAACAGCTGGAAGGCCAGTGTCTCTGGATTAGAGTATGTTCTTAGAGAGTAAGGCTGTAAGAAGATGGAAACTGGGAGGGAGCTAGGTCTTGAGTGCCAAATATGTTAATTTTGATCCGGATGGCAATAGGGAGACACTGGGATTTATTTATTATCTATTTATCTTGCTGAGGCAACTAGGGTTAAGTGACTTGCCCAGAGTCACACATCCAGGACGTGCTAAGTGTCCGAGATCAGATTTGACTCAGGTCCTCCTGACTTCAGGGCTGGTGCTCTATCCACTGCCCCACCTCACTGCCCCATGCCCTGGAATTTATCGAGTGGAAAGACGATATGTATAATGGAGCTGCCCCTCACAGGAAAATCATTTCAGTAGCTGAATGGAGGATAGATGGGAATGGGGAGAGACTCAGGGCAGGCAGACCCCCGGTAGGGCATGACAGTATTCTAAGCATGAGGTGATGAGGGCCTACAATCAGGGGGCAGTTGGGTCAGAGCAAGGGGAGAGGAACACACAAAATAGACCCGACAGGATTTGCAGGAGGGGCGCTAGCAGCGGGGGGCTTTAGGAAGGCCTTCTGTGGAGAAGATGGCCAAATGGAGCCTTGGAGGGGATAAGTTCTAAGAGCTACCAATGAGGGGAGAGGGCATCCAGGCAGGAGGAAGATCAGCACCATCCTAGAGACGGAAATGAAATGCCCACTTGGAAGAATGCTACCAGGTGGGGTTGGGGTGGGAGACAGTGAGCTCTCTTTTGGACATGTGGAGTGAGATGCCTGAAGTCTGACAGGACTGAAGAGAGCATGGAGGGGACTGTGGAGAAGTGCACTTTGGGCACAGCTGGCAAAAAGCTCTTAGGGCCGAGAAAAAGGAGGTGGGAGGACCTGCTGCTGTTTGTGAAGGGGGTACAGCCCTGCCACGGGCTTGCTGTGTGGGATCAATCTCAAAGGCAGGAGGCCCACTAGAAGGCGCTGGGAGAGCACAGGCCAGCGGCGAGCTGGTCAAAGGGAGTGGTTCTGGGGTGAGCACAGAAGAGAACAATGTGAGGGATTAGGAAATGAGGAGTTGGCATCAGGGTTGCAAACTAAGATGATTGGTGGGATAGTGCTGTCCTTGACAATGAATAGGAAGTTGAAGGAGGATGGAGCTATTTAAGAAGATAAGGAGCACAGTTTTGATAAGGAGGTTGGGGTGCCGACAGGACAGGTGGCTCATCGTGCCCACCGGACAGCTGGTGTTGGGAGATGGGCATATGTATGTGCATGTTTGTGCCCGTATGTGTATATAGCTATATGTGCACATATGTACACACACCTGGTTGCTATCTGCATGGAGACCCATGGAGGCTGCTGAAGTCGTTGGTACCGTGTCTGGTAGCCATGACCAGATCTGGACTTTGGGAGGGTTAGTCTGGCAGTTTATGAAGAATGGATTAGAACAGATACAGGGAAATCCCTTAGGAGGTCATTGCAGTAATTAGATATGTGATCATGAGGGCTCTTTTGTGGTGGTGACGGTGGATTTAGAGAGGAAGGGATACAAGTTTTGTCAGTAACCAGAAATTGTCCGTGGTGCTGTATGGAATAGCCATTAATGGACACTTCACTGAGTAGAGCTGGACTTTCTTTGATGGGATGGCTCTGGAAAGCTTCTTAAGGTTTCAGGGAATGCTGGATAAATGGACAATTATTGCCCACATTTTTAATCTAATTTATGAGGTTGTGCTCTTTTTTCCCCCAATGGTTTCTGCAGCTGGAGATTTCTCTGTGTGCCTGATGAAGTACTTGGCTGGTTTCAAAAGCAGTAAGCAGTCTGGGAAAGCTCTCAACTCCTAGAGGTGTTGAAATTTAATTGCTATGAGGAGGCAGGATTTAGCCAATTCTTTCATGGGTTGTCCCTTTAAAAGTAGCTACAAGTCCTTTTGTTTCCAAGATACTGTTTTGAGAAATACGTGATTGTTTGTAGAATGTTCCCTATCCTGTGGATATAGGAGCTAGAATTGGAAGTGTCCTTAGAATGCTAGAACTTAGATTGTAGGCCTGGGAGGTATCGTAAGACTGTTGGATCACATCTGATTTTTCTTGTGCAACAAGAGAATTGTATAAATATGTTTACATATATTGGATTAAACATATATTTTAACATGTATAACATATATTGGATTGCTTGCCATTTAGAAGAGGGAATGGGGGGAAGGAGGGGAAAATCTGAAACACAGGGATCAATGTTTTGGTTTTTTTTTCTCAATCAATTGTACTTTCTTTTTGTAATTAAAGCTTTTTATTTACAAAACATATGCATGGGTAATTTTTTCAACATTGACTAAGAAATTGTAACACAACTTCCCCCCCCCCCCCGGGGCCATTGGGGTTAAATGACTTGCCCAGGGTCACACAATTAGGACGTGTTAAGTGGCTGAGGTCAGATTTGAACTCAGGTCCTTCTGATGTCAGGGCTGGTGCTCTATCCACTAGGCCATCTAACTGCTCCTGCAAGGGTCAATGTTGAAAAATTATCTGTGCTTATGTTTTGAGAATAAAAAGCTTTACAAAGTAAAAACAAAACAAAACAAAAGACTATTGGATCACAGACCACAGAGTGTCAAACCTTGAGGAAATCATCTGGTCCCCAGCTCCTAGGCCCAGAATTCACAGGTAAAGTTTGTCACTTCTGAACCCAGGTCTTTTGACTCTGAATCTGGGATAGTTTCCCCTGATTTTTGTTGAAGAGCTAGGCTCTTGCTAGAGTGATAGTCCCACTTCTCCTTTTTCCTCAGAGTATCAAAGTATCATAAAATCAGAATTTTATGACTTAGCTTTTAGTTCATTGCCTTTATAAAAGGGGGTGATGGAGCTTGAGGAACAATTAGCATTGGTCTTTAGGAATAACTCTGCTGCCCTTAGGTTCTGTGCCAGCATTGGAGAATGGAGGGTGGGTTGGACAAGATCAAGAACTGTGGTGTTTGAATCCTTCTTCACACTTGGTCACTGTGTGTCCCCAGGCAATTTATTTAATTTCTCTGGGTCTTCATTTCCTTCCTTGTTAAATGACAGGGTTAGAGTAGATGCCCTTTCAAGTCCCTTCCATTGCTAAATCTGTGGTCCTGTGATCTTCTTTGAAAAAGAGTTGTCTACACAACTCTGAGATACCACTACACACCTGTCAGATTGGCTAAGATGACAGGAAAAAATAATGATTGTTGGAGGGGATGCAGGAAAACTGGGACACTGATACATTGTTGGTGGAGTTGTGAATGAATCCAACCATTCTGGAGAGCAATCTGGAACTATGCCCAAAAAGTTATCAAACTGTGCATACCCTTTGATCCAGCAGTGTTTCTATTGGGCTTATACCCCAAAGAGATACTAAAGAAGGGAAAGGGACCTGTATGTGCACGAATGTTTGTGGCAGCCCTCTTTGTAGTGGCTAGAAGCTGGAAATTGAATGAATGCCCATCAATTGGAGAATGGTTGGGTAAATTGTGGTATATGAATGTTATGGAATATTATTGTTCTGTAAGAAATGACCAGCAGGATGAATACAGAGAGGCTTGGAGAGAATTACATGAACTGATGCTAAGTGAAATGAGCAGAACCAAGAGATCATTATATATGTCAACAACAATACTGTATGAAGATGTAATCTGATGGAAGTGGATTTCTTTGACAAAGAGACCTAGTTCAGTTTCAATTGATCAATGATGGACAGAAGCAGCTACGCCCAAAGAAAAAACACTGGGAAATGAATGTAAACTGTTTGTATTTTTGTTTTTCTTCCCGGGTTATTTTTACCTTCTGAATCCAATTCTCCCTGAGCAACAAGAAAACTGTTTGGTTCTGCACACATATATTGTATCTAGGATATACTAGGACATATTCAACATATATAGGACTGCTTGCCATCTAGGGGAGGGGGTGGAGGGTGGGAGGGAAAAATCGGAACAGAAGTGAGTGCAAGGGATAATGTTGTAAAAAAAAATTTACCCTGGCATGGATTCTGTCAATAAAAAGTTACTATAATAATAAAAAAAAAAATAAATTAAATAAATAAATAAATAAATCAAGAAAAAGAGTTGTCTACAAAGAATCCGGGCCTGTCTTTGTAAAGATATTGGTCCCAGCATAGCCTAATGGGAGCCACACTAGACTTCATTCAGGAGACCTGGATTCAAGTGCTGCCATAACCACTTTCTAACTCTGGGACAGTCTTTCAGTTTCACTTTCCTTCTCTGTCAAATGAAGAGATTAGATTAAATGATTCCCAGTTCTGATGTTCTTTTCTCAATTGAGTTATAGAGAAGCAGAGGGTGTGTAAGAGAGGAATGCGGGCATGCTGTGGACTGGGACTTTTTTCCAGGATGACTGAGAAGCTGCCCAGGGTCTGTTTTGTTGTTAGCCGGGCTGAGTGTGGGGTTGGGGTTTGCTTTTGGGGGTGGAGATTAGACTTTTCTCCTCTGGGTGGAAATGAGTCTCCATTAATTGTTATCTCAGTTCTTTGAGTAGACTCTCAAGCGGTCAGGCCAGCCCTTCTGAGCTATGGACATAGAGACAGAACTCTGTAGCTAGACCGGAAGGGGAAGGGGGAGCTCTGCCAAACGGAGCACAGAACATTTGTCTTTAAGCTCACGAATTCTCATGTGGCTCATATTAAAAGTCAGTTAAGGATCCTACGTGAATGTCCTTTCTGCTCCCTGTTTCAGGACCAGTCCATCATGCCTGAAGTCAAAGACCTTTCAGAAGCCTTGCCTGAAATGCCAATGGACCCCATTACAGGAGTTGGAGTGGTTGCTTCTCGGAACCGGGCACCCACAGGCTATGATGTAGTAAGTAAAGGCTGGTGTTTGTATGTCCCACAGTTATTTATTGCATGTATCTTTCTCTTCCATATTGCCTCCTCCTTGGAGAGCCCCTTTCCTTACAGATGAAAATGATGGTCTCGCTCCTTAGTTTTTTTCCCTTGGAGTTATGCTTTCTCACTATCATGTTTTCCCTTACACAATGCTTGTTTGTGTACATGGTGCACCCTCCCCTCTCATCACTCAATCTTGACACGACCAGATTGGTGTATAGAAGAGGGGTGTGTGTGTGAGAGACACGGGGACAGATTGAAGCTTGGAGAAAATGGAAGTGGGAATTCACTAGGGCAGCCACTGTCAGGGGTATCCTGGCTAATGTATACCAACTGTCTATCTGGGGCAGGGGAAGGATTCGTGATACACTTTTAGCAAAATAATAAATAAAGCTTTGACATATAGTGTTTTTGATTACTGCGATATAAATGTTCACACTGCAAGTTTAACAATCAGCTCTTACTAGCGGAGCTGGCTTCAACACCCCCCTGGCATTTGCCCAGTCATGGGATTACTGAGCACCTGTACTAGCATGATGACAGTGGGAGGAGAGCAGAAGGGAGCAGATGTGAGAGGTTTTAAAATATAACCACTAATCATCATGTCAGTAGTGGAGGAATTTACCCCCAGCTTTCCTTTTTTGTAGTGTGCTAGTTAGAATTGGTTATGCTGTTAAGTAAAATTTGACAATAGTTTAGATAAGCACTAGCTAATTTTAAGAGGGATTTCATTTTTAGTAAAAGCTAATAGCATTTGGAGCTTCTGAGGTCATCTTATTTTTGCATTCTTTTTCTTCTTTATAATTAATTATACTCTAGTACACTGCAGATGTGCAGCAGAAATACATGCACCAAACTTCAGATCTATCAGTTAAAAACCAGACATCCTGGGTAGGAAAGAGTATTTTTGGGAGAAGAATTCAGTCCTACTGTAGTATACTTTTTTTTTGATGTTAAAATATTTAGTTGGATGTATTTGTGCGGCCTATTGTTAGAGGAAAGAGAGAAACTGGCTAAATGTTTTATGTCAATTTTTTTTCTTCAACTGGTTGAAAGCCAATAATAATTTTGAAGAAAATTCATTCCAAGAAATAAATATTCAGTGCCAACTATGTGCTATGCAGGCACTATGTTGGACACTGGAGAAACAAAAGAAAATAGTTCTAGGATCGCATAGGTTTGTCAAATGCTTTACAAATATTATCTCATTTGATCCTTACAACAACCCTAAGAGGTAGGTGTTATCATCTGTGCTTTACAGATGAGGAAATAGACATTAATTATCTTGCCCGGGATAATTGGGCTAGTCACAAGCCCAGTAAGAGTCTGAGGCTGAATTTGAACTCAGTCTTCCTGACTCCAGGTTTAATATGCTACCTACTTTGAAACCAAACTACTGCCTAAGGGATAGTAAGACAGTTTTTTCCCTCTTTGCAGTTAAATGAGGGGAAACGGTAGAAAAAGGGAAGATATATGAAATATGCTCACATAACATTATTTAAGGTAGGGCTAAAGGAGAGATCCAGACTAAGTGCCCTAAAAACAAACAAAAACAAAGCAAAACTTTAGAGGGGAGAGGTGACTTTCAACTTGATAGAAGAGGTAAGGCTCTTGGAGGAGTTGGCATCTGAAAGGGCATTGAAAAAGGAAGGCCTTGAAAAAAGCCATTTTTATAGAAAGATTTGAATCTAAACTACTTTCTGATTTCAAAACACTGAAAGTATGATTTATTAAACTTTTGGAAGAACAATAAATATGTTACTTATTTACATAGAGAATATTTAGGCCATATAGTTTAGTGGATAGAGAACTGGTTCTGAAGCCAGAAGGATCTGGGTTCAAGTTGTGCCATATTGGCTGTATGACCTTGATTAGATTACCTATCCTTTCAGTGCTTTAGACAATTCTGAATTGAAGAGAAGGTATTGATTTGAATTGCCAGGAGGAATTAACTAACTCAAGAGTTCTTTATACCATGAAAGCAAAGGTCTGCTCTTTTCCATTTACTTAAAATGCTCCATGTGGAGGGTGTGTCCACACTGCTAAAATAATGATCTCTCTGACCCTTAGTTTCATTATCTTGTCTTTTTGAATAAGTGGATATAAAGAAGTAAGCCATGAATCCAATGGAAAAATATGAAATCAAGAAGGTTATCGGTGGGACATTAGATTCCCACATATTGCATCAAGTACTTTGGGGAATGGGACTGGATAAGGAACCTGATCTTCTGTCCACTTCTTGATATTATGATTTGACAACTACATAGTTTGTTTGCACAATCTTTGCCCAATAGTTTGCTCCTTCTCTCAATTTTTTTATTTCTCCAGTTGGCCTCATTATATCCCAAATATCTTGTGCCTTGAAATATTGAAGTTTTCTTTGGCCCCTCCTTAGTTTTACCAAATCAGTTGCCAAGTTTTATTGATTCTACCATGACAATATTTCTTACATTTATTCTTTTTTTTATTCTCAGTGTTATGGTATCTGCCCTAATTCAGATTCTCTATTCTCTGGCCTGTACCAATGTAGCAGCCTCTTAGCTGGTCTTCTTGGCTCCGATCTTTCACCTCTCCCAGTTCATCCTTTGTGTTATTGCCAGAATAATTTGAGTCTGATCACATCATTGCTCTACTTAACAGCCTTCACGCTGTATGATTCCTAGTCTACTGAAAATGATTCAGAGCCCTTAGGGTAGCATTTCCCATCCTCTGCAATAGTTTCAAGCAACTTTTCTAACCTTATTTTACATTATCCTCTCTCTCCACTTCTCAATTTCAACCAAACTCTATCATTCTCTTCTCCTCAGTCTTATGGAGACTCCTTCTGCCATGTGAGTATTCTTCTCTCTATACCTGAAATAGATTTGCCCCACACTTCCACCTGCTGAATTTCTCCCCTTCCTTCTTTCCAGCTTGAGCATGACATCCCTGATAATTGATTCTCCTTGATCTAATTTCTCTCCAAGCTCCTGTGCACTTGTCACATGTTGATATATTTTATAGTTATTTATGTTCCTGTCTTATCTCCCTGCTAGACTGTAAGCTCTTTGAGGGCAAGGATTATGTTATTTTTCATATTTGTACTTCTGGCATGGAGAATATCAGATCTTGTAGATGAGCATATAATAAATGTTGAATTGAACTTTTGAAAACTTGGTTGCATTTTTTCTTATCATGATTGGTTGAGTTAGTATTTGTGGATAATTTATTAACTTTTCTTTTCATCTTCAGGAAATATTGGTAAATCTGAGGAATAGAATTTAACCCTGCCACTTTTTTCTTAATTCTCAATTTAGGATCAATGAGCTTATATTAATGATGACTGATATTTACAAAGAACTTTATATACATTGTTTCACTCAATGTTTGAGAAAGGCAGTGCAACAATGATCATACCTGCTGTGGCTCAGAGAGATTGTGATTTGTTCTAGTTCACATGGAGAAAAGCACAGTGAACATTTATACAAGGAAAGGAAATAACAAAACATTCTCACTCTCACTGTGATGCAAAGAGATGGGTTTTGGGTTTTCCAACTCCAAGATGTTTTGCTTTTGATAGATATGCATAATAAAGGTTTGAAGATGGGCCAAATGGGTGGAGAAAAATAAAAATGGATATGGAGAGGAGTGAGAGAATGAGGAGACCAGGAGGATACCTAGGCTGAAAGCCTGGATGACAGAGAGAATGCTGGTGCCCTCAATGGTAATAGTAAAGTTAGGAAGAAAAGAAGTCTTGGGGATGGGAAGGGAGAGAGAAATTAAATTCTGGACATGTTGAGTTTAAGATGTTTGTGGGACATTCAATTTAAGATGTCCATTGGGTAATTAGGGATGGGGAAATTAGAGGCCAAGGAGAGAAGTTAGTTTTGGATATCTTGATTTAGGAATCATCAGCATAGAGCTAATAATTGAATCTCTGAGAGCTGATGAGATCACCAAGCAAAATAATCTAGAGAGAGAAGAGGGCCTAGGGTAGAACCCTTGGGGATGCCCATGCTTATTAGAATTTTAGTTAAAACTTTAGCATACTTTCTTCCACCTAATGAGTAAAATGAACAAATAAACAAGAACATTTCATAGTTCTCTTATCTTGATTATATCTATATTTGTGAGAATGTGACCCAGGTTTTTTGGGGGAATGTTACATTGTTACTTTTCTTACTATATTATTTCATATTAATATATCTGTACTTATAATTGTTCATAGTAAAATGTCTTTCTTTTGAATTGATTTGCATTGTTTGATTGACTGAGGACTAGTATTAAAAAACTTGAAAATAAATACAATCAAGGTTTCCCCACAGATAGCCTTGTATATACTCAACTTCTGCCTGGTCTAAGTTGGAACATTTCTTTTTGACTGGGATTTTTGGTTTTAAACACAAAACAATAATACAACCTTCCAGAAAAGAAAATGATCCAAATCTGATTCCCCATGGGCTTCATCCTGCTTTGGGTGGCAGATGAGGAGGAGGAAACTTTTCCATCTTTTTATTGTGAAATTCCAGAGTTGGAAGAGACTTCAAAGACTATTTAGTCTATCAGATATCTCAACAGGAATTCCCTCTACAACAGGACCTGAGTCATCCAGCCCCTATTGGAATAGGCATATGAAAAATATTGAGGCTCCATTAGCATGGAGGTTGTGGATTAATCAACCATGGTTGACATTGTGGCAGATAATGGGCTACTGAGGAAAAGGCAGTTAGGGTGTCGGAGGTATAGCGTATGGCAAGAAATAGGCCTGCCCTCCAATTATAGAAGGTAACCCATTCCAGTATTGGATAATTCTCATTTTAATATGTTACTCCAAACCCCAATTTGCTTCTTCACAACTTCTGGGGCCATGCAGAGGATATCTCATCTTTCCCCCTCAGGATAGCTCTCAAATCCTTAGAAATTCTTATTATCCTCTTCCCACTTCTCACTCCTAAAAAGATTAGATTATAAACACTTGGAGGGCAAGAGTTTTAATGCATCTTGAATTATATATTGTAACAAGAACATAGGTGTTTAATAAAAATCTAGTGAATGAAATAAAGCATCTAGGACTGTTTCCAAGTGGTCTAACCATCTGAGTAACTTGAAGGGAATAGATATATATAGAGAGAAATTATTAGATGAAGCAATATGTATATGTGTGTATATTATTTATATACATGTATAATATAAATGTGTATACATACACAAATATATGTGTATGTGTGTACATATACATACATGTGTATATTTCAGAAATTATAAAATGCTTTAGAAATGTCAACTTTATTCAGGTGCTCCATGCTAGCTTAATATCTAAAGCAAAGTATCAGAAGTTTATAGTGGCAAGAAAGAAGCATTTAGACAGATAGAAATAGATTGGAAGAGGGATACTGCTAGGGACTTTAGTGGACATCTATCTGCCTGTCACATTTGTCTGTGGGAGTATTCCCTGCACAGTGTAAAGGGTGTTGTGATTACTCAGTATGCTCTGATAAAGGTACAGAAGGTATTTTAAGTGCTGTGATAGCAGAAATGAGCTCCCAGTGAGTTAGCCACCAGATGGACTGCTGACCCTAGATAGATAGGGTATCTAGGTTTAAAAATGAACAAAGGTTTGAATTCTACTTAAAGTAAAAGATCTCAAATGCCCATTTATAAAGGTTAATTTAATTGCTTGTTTTTTTCACTAGGTCAAAGAGAATTTCCTTGAGGACAGGGCCTGGAGAATGCTTGCTCAACTTTTCAATTTATTGACCCCACTGTATAACCCTGTGTGAAACAGAATATGGCTGTGGGGGACAGATGCTAAAGTCATTCTCCTTGCCAACCCATCAGACACAGGATTATATCTAAGAACAGTAAAATTCTTGTCTTCCTTTATGGCTAGGGTTGGGGGAGCATTTAAAAAAACATCTTTGTATCTTCCTGTGCATACTAAAAGTCCTTTGTAATAGGCTCTTAACAAATGTTTGTTTATTTAGAGTAGACAAGTCTAGCACGCAGGCACTGAAGCTGACACATTTTTAAAAAATGACAGTTCCTGTTCTAAAGGAAAATGTGTATGGTGTGTGTATGGTGTTCAAATTTTAGTACAGTAGAAACAGCACTTTGATTTGAACCTTACTTTGTCACTGTATAGTCACTTAATCTCTCTGGGCCTCATTTGTAAAATAGAGAGAGGGAGAGGCTAGTCTAGATGGTCTCCAAGCTCTCTCTCAGGTATAAATTCTGTGACCTTATCTATGATGCTAAAATATTATGTGAAATTAGCATGTAATAAATGCATAGGAAAGAGCAAAGTATAAGATTGAAGAATAGAAGAAAATCACTTGGGTTGGGGGAGAATGCTTGCACAGAGAGCATAGAACCTAAAGTGAGCCTTGCAGGAAGAGGAGGATTTCAGCAGGTTCAGATCGAAGGACAGGAATGAGAGGGGTGTGTGTGTGAGAATTGGGAGGGGTATGTTTGGCAGTGAGACGTCATGGAACTGAACTCCCATTTGTACCTGTATGATCGTTGTTGCCTATGTCTAATTTTCCTTATTTATAACTTGCAAGTTATAATTGTTGTACCCTTTACTCATAGATTGTTCAGAGGAAAGTATTTTCCTTTAGCATCAGTTGCTTGTCTAAGGAGGCAGGTTAGATTATAGAGCACTGGACCTAGGTTGGAGTCTTGATTGCTACTCACCAGCTTGAGAGTTTGGGCAAATGGCTTTCCATCTCTGAGCCTCAATTCCTGCCTCTGTAGATAATAACTCTTGTATTACATATCTCACGAGACTTTTTGGAGAAAATGATTTTCCCCCAGAGGCAATTGAGGTTAAGTGAATTGCCCAAGGTCACACAGCTTGGGAGTGTTAAGTGTCTGAGACCAGATTTGAACTCAGATCCTCCTGACTTCAGGGCTGGTGCTTTATCACCACCTAGCTACCCCTAAGAAAATGATTTATAAACCTAGAGAAATTAGAATTATTTATTTTGTATTAGAGTGATCCTCTAGAGGCTTTTATAACTATGTATGTGACCTCAAAGTAGTGAGACATATTATTCCAGACTCATTAAGCATTCCTTGTAGGCTACCCAGGTACAAAGTATGTTATGATTTCTGCTCTTAAAACTTATCTGTCCTGTTCCATACTAAGTTACAGCTTGATTTCACATGGTACTTTTAAAAACGATTATATTCTTCCAAATAAATACAAAGATAGTTTTCAACATTCACCTTTGCAAAACCTTCACATGGTACTTTTTACCTGAACTCAAAGCATTCTCACACACTATTTCTTTTTATCCTCCATCAAGAGACAAAGAGAAGTTTGTAGGATATCCTTATTTTCCAAACAGGAATTTGAGTCAAAGAAAGTCTCTGCAATTTAGAATCATAGAATCTCAGATTTGGGAAGTTTTTATTTTGTAATAGAACCTAAATTATTGTAGCTAGAAGGAATTTTAGAACATTGGAGTCAGAGGGGACCTTAGACTTCATATTAGGACATAGATATTGGAGCTGGAAGGAATCTTGGCATTCAGCAGGGACAATCTCCCTGAAAGTATTGAGTCTGTATTGGCCCATCCAGAGTTATGACAGGAACCTAGATTTCTAGTGGTCTTTAATGGGCTCACGTGAGATTTTTGTCGGCATCCCAAGTGACTTCCTTGTTTGCTTTTAGGCCTGAGTTTAGAAATCCCCCTCGTAGTAGCCACCTACCAAATGGTATGGGTATCCAAATGACATGTTTAGTCATGAAAACCAGAATAAATCAGTCCAAATGAAATCCTCCAGGAAAAGAGTTCAATGAAATCTAAACAAATGCTATTTTTCTATCATCATAGATTTGTCTCATCTTACAGAATATGTCAATAATTTGGAATTACTTGGGTGACTCATCCCTTCTGTGCTATGGGAAGCCACTACTTGTTTTTTGGGGGCAAGGCCCACGAAGCTATTTCAGATTTAGTTCTTATTCCTACCTTTGTGTGTTTATGAACCAGAGCTACTTGCTGTTTCAAACATTTATCTCTGTTAATCCTAGACAGTCCTTTGTGGACTCCTGCATTCAGTAGCTTTACACTATGGTGCCCTGCAATCTATTCATCACGACAGCAGGAACTTGCTGTAGCTTGTTCTTTTCCTTTTGCTCTTTTTTTTCTCTTGTTTTTCCTTATTCCTTTTCTATTTTGTTTCTTTTTTTACTGTTTTTTTTTGTTTCTTTTGTTATATTTTGCTTCTTTTTGAAGATAAATGGATATAACATATTCCCTAATTACTACAGAAACTGCACTTCATGCAGTCTGTTTGGAATATTTGTAAGTTTTAGAAACTCTATTTACCTTCCTTGAGGGTCTTTGTGAATACCAGGAGAGGATAGACCCTATTGTAAAATGGTGATTGAATCAACTTTGTGTAAGGCCTACTATCACTTCCAGTTTGATAATTTAACAATAGGAAAATATTTGTTAGCATCATAAAATGGGTTGGCATGGAATTGGGGAATACCTGGGTTCCTATTTGTCACTTACTAGGTGAATCATCCTTAAGGCAAGATACATCCTTTTTCTGAGCCTCATTTTTTTGGTTATGTAAAGTGAGGGTACTAATACATACACATACTCATATATTATAATATTGTGTTATTTATAAATAAAACATGTACATACATACACATATAGATGTGGATCGCTGCTGTCTCAAAGTGGAAATGGGCCACCTTGGGAGGTGTTTAATCAGAAGTGGTAATCACTTGAGGATAAGAATTAGGGTAGGTGGGGATTTGTAAGAATTCTTGCTCAACTGCATTCTAATGTAGCTGATCTCTGAGATTCTTTGATTCAAAGATCTTTTCAGAAACTACCAATTTATTTTTGGTAATCCTGTCTACCCACTTTCTGGAAGTCCACAAAGGAGTCCCTTCTCTTTCAGGTGATCCATTCAGGGAACCACAGCTTTTTCTGTTTCCCTAATGTTACTTCTCTTCCAGTCATCTAGCTCACATATATATGTGCCTTAGATGAGCAATTGTGCTTTTTTTTTTTTTTTTTTTTTTTTTTTTTTTTTTTTTTTTTAATGATGGTGAAGAGTATGTGTGGATTTGTCCAGGTCTTTTGTTGTTTTTTTAAATCTGCACTCAGATAAATCACTTCTTACTGGGCTTTAGTTTTCTAATCTGTAAAATGATTAAATTAAATTGAACTATAACTAATCATCTAAATTAAATAATCTCAAGTCTATTTTGAGCTTTGAGATAAAAGATTATAAAACATTCATTACTCTTGTTACAGGTGAAACTAAACTGTGTTTAGATTTTGAAGTTAGAAGAGCTGGCTTGTGAATCCCAGTCCTGCCACTTACTAGCTATATGATCTCGGACAAATCATTCCCCCTCTGGACTGTGGAGGTGCAGGGGAGGGTCCCCTTAGAAGGATCCATTAGGATTCCTATCAACTCCTAACCCTAATCCTGCGATCTGGAGAGATTGTTACTGCCGCCTTCTGCAGGCTGAAGGGTGCAGCGGCCTCCTGAAATAACCACCAGCTGATTCATGCTTCACAGAGTGGTTTATTTTCAGAGCCAGAGTGCCTTTTGATGAAAGGCACCAGGTGTTCCTTCTCTTTTTGTTTGGTTAGGAAATGCTTGGAACGGAGATTGGCTGGAAGCAGGGGAGAAATGGAGAGCTGGAAAGGTCCCCCAGAGTTTTCGTTTGTTTGGGGCAGAGGAAGCAGGCCATAGCCAGATCTCCCTTCCCTCCCAGCCCAGGTCCCCTTTGGCCCACTGAGTCCCAGGCAAGGCCCCGGAGGCTAGCGATGGTCTTGTATCAGAAGGCTGAATGAAAACACCTGGCCCTGGTGGGATGCAGCCAACCTGTTCTTGTTTCCAGCCCCTTCCTCCGTGCCATCTCGGAGAGTTGGGGGCTTCTGGGCAGGCACCCACCCACTGGCAGCGTCCTCCTCCTGCTCAGTTATTTGGAAGGTGGAAGGGCTTGTTGGAATAATGCAGTGCCTCCGGTGCCATTGATGTCCTTGTCTTCATTGCCATTTCCCCAGTGGCTTCTCTGCCTAGAATGCTCAGCAGTTGACTCAGAAGAATTTGTTCTCTCCCGTGGCTCCGAGCGCCTTCTCACCTTCTGCTATGGGAGCTTTGTCCATCTCCCCCTGGGAAGGCAGCACTGTCTCAGAGCACTAGATGTGGAGTCATGTCTCCCTGGTTCTGTTGAACCAGGTTGGTGTTAGCTCTGTGACCTTGGGCCCCTCACCTTTCTGAGACCTTATTTTTCTTCTCTGTAAAACGAGAGACCTGAACTCAGTGAACCAAAAGCTCCTCTCCAGTTCTAGGAGTCAGTCAATCAAAGAACATTTCCAGGTGCCTTCTGTGCGCCAGGCACTGCGAAGTACTGGGGATACAAGAGGCAAAAGTCAGTTCCCGTCCTAGGACATATTTTGTAGAGGTCCCATTCAGATGGGACTGTAGGCCTTTCTATCATTGATTCTCTTGCTATTCAGGGTTCATAATTAAGTGAGACTCTCATGCTGTCCATCTCATAGTTTTCGTTCCTGCCACTCTGTTTCCACTTGTCTTTAGGGTTGCAGTATTTGGAACAGAAGAATTCCTTGTGCATCCTTTGATCTAATACCCCCATTTAACAGAGGAGAAAACTGGATCCAAAGAAGAACAGAGTTTAAATCCAGCTCTTCAAATTCCAAAACCCAGCGCTTTTCCCAAAAAGTTAAGTGATTTGCCCAGAATCATAGCTTGTAAATAACAGCTATATTCAGAGGACATGCTGGAGCCAGTTAATACTCATTTGTTAAATTTTGGGTGTGAGCATTTACCACTTGAAAATTTGCCAATGCTGCGAATCAATTGAGGCTTCTTTTGTCTTGCTGATTATCTAGACTTAGGAAAGTGATGAAAAAATGTTAATAATGCAGATTAAACTTAAAAGTATGTAGTGTATATCTTCTCCTCCCCTTCCCAATCCACCTTCTCTTGCCAAAACCTGGTTTTTAAACATTTATCAGCACACTCTTGACTAGATTTCAAACTGAAGTCCTCTGATTTCAAATCTTTGTAAGACTAAGTTTAACTCTAGCTACCTTCTGCAAGGGGCTTTTCCTGGTCCCCCTATCAGTAATGCCTTCCTTGAAAAGAAGACTTTTCAACTGATTTGTATGTATCATATATGTACATAGTTTTTATTTGTTGGCTCTCCTACCAGAACATGAACTCCTGGAAGCCAAGGACTGTGTTTTTATTTTTCTTTTCATCCCCAAGCATTTCTATGTCCCAAGCATTAGGCCAGTTTGTAGTTCAGTCTGACTCTTCCATTTGGGTTCTTTTTGGCAAAGATACTGGAGTGGTTGACCATTTCCTTCTCCAGCTCATTTTACAGATAGGGAAACCGAGGCAGGCAGTTAAGTGATTTGCCCAGGATTATATAACTAGTAAGTGGCTGAAGCTGGATTTGAATTCATGAAAATGAGTATTCCTAACTCCAGCCTTCAACACTTTGCCCATTCTGTCATCTAGCTGTGCTTGGTAGGGAACACTTAAAGCTTTTGGTCTTCTTTCAGACTTGCTTTCTAGATAAACCTTTCTTTATCCTTCCAACTGTTGGTTCCCCTTTCAAAATAAATTTTTTTGGCATATAATCTCATATTTCTTATTGTTTCCTCTAGTGGAATGCAAGCTCTTTGGAGGAGGGGATTGATCACTTTTGTCTTTGCATCCCCAGTGCTTTAGCACAGTGACTGGGATGTAGTAAACACTTAATACATGCTTGTTGAATGATTCCAGTTCCTGGAAATCTTAGTTATTTTATTTGAGAAATGGGCTTGATCTCACTTGTATTATACAACTCATGGTGGCATTGGGAAGAAACTCCTTTGTAAACTAAAGCACTATAGAAATTTGAGTCATTTATGTTATAATTGCTAGCCTCTCTGTGCTTAGCTAGGTTAGTCCTCAGATGATAAGCATGATGTCTTTTACTGGGCCCATATTTGACCTCCCTAGCTTGTGAGAAAGTGTCAATGCTTTTGATCTACTGGAATTGCTTCAGAGATCCATGGAAGATAGAACTACCTGAGGAGGTCCTCTGTGTAGGAGAAGGTATAGAATAATATTCATAAGTCAGTGCTCATTAACTACCTTTTTCCTAAACAAAGTTGTATTAGTGCTTTTAGATCATTTTTGTGGTTATCATTGTGTAATAGAGATTTTGCAGATGCAGTGATCAAGGAATGGGATTGGAATAAGCAGACTGAATAGGATCTTTTATTAAAGGCTAGAACGAATGCAAGAGATCATCTGGTTCACCTAGTCTTTGTTTAGCCATGAAGAAAATGATACCTTGCCTGTGGCTATACAACAAGATATCTTTGTCAGAGGGTGGCCAGAGCACCAGGCCAGAGCACCAGACATTTTAGAGCTCTGTGACTTGGCCAAGTCACTTAACTCTTTTGCCTCAGTTTCTTCAATGTAAAATGAGGATAATCATAGCTTCTACTTCCCAGGGTTATTGAGAGGACCAATCAGATAATATTTGTAAACTTTAAAGCAATAGATCATCATCTAATAATAATTACATTGATGTCCAAGGTGGAATCTGAATTCAGGTTTTCATGATTGCAAGTCATGTTATACCTGCTATGCTATGTTGTCTTAATTAAGAAGTTTACTTAAAAAAAATCCCTCACATGGCTTTGTTTTCATTTGGTTTTCTTCTCTCCCCTGAGCATAGCCTGCATAACAATTCTGATAAATTGAACATAGAAACTTATTCCAGGTATTTGGCTACAGTCAATTGATAATTTGCTATTTCCAATTAGTCTTATTCCTGATTTCAGCTTTCATTTGTGTGGGGGTGGGGCAGAGGAGAGGGGTCTATTCCGAGATTATACACTGTTATAAATACAGTCACATATCAATGTTAATGAGAATGATAAAACAATAAAATGCCTCCCACTCCTCCCTAGAAGTTGGTTTGTCTCAGAATTACTTGCTATTTACAAAGTATGGATAAAAATACCAACTAAATAAGTCATGATAAATGTCACAGGCAGGGTCTGGGGGAGACTGTGAGATCATAAAACTTTAGATGTGGAGAGAACCTCGCAGAAGGCCAATCCCTTCATTTTATTGATGAGAAAACAGGTGCAGAGAGACCAAGTGACCAGCCCAATGTCACACAGGAGCAGGGAAAGGCAAGATCAGGGCTTAAATTTGGGTCTTTTGACTCTCAGTGCTCTTTATTTATAACACCACACTGCTCTATCAAGAGATTCTTTGTACTAAAGTACATGGATATATGAGATGCAGGAAGTATCTATATTTCCAGAATGGGACTTGAAGTAAGGGATTTTAAGAACTTTAATGCTTTGGGATCATTTGGTACATGTAAACTCTGTTGAATCACAGAATTTGAGAGTTGGAAGGAACCTTTGTGGCCATCTAATACCAACCCTACAAAAAAAAGGAATACCTATCTAACAATACTCTTTACAAGTTTTTTTTTCCTTTTTCTTTCTTTTTACTGGATATAGTAAATGAGTATTTTTATAAGACTTTAATGTTCAATAATAATAATGATGATGAAGATAATTTTTCACACTTATATATCACTTAAAGGTTTATAAAGTACTGCTTGTAGATTATCTTATTTGATCTTCACAGTCCTGAGAGATAGGGGCTATTATTATTGCTCACATCCCTGTGCCAGCCATGTTGCAAAGTATTATAGAAATTTAAAGAAAAGCAAAAGCAGTCTCTGCCTTCAAGGAGTTCACATTATAATGGAGGAAACAAGTAAATAGCTGGGAATATAACTATATGAATAAGAGGGAAGGAGGCAAGTAGTGACAGTAATCCAGGGTTGGTGTTTGGCAAGGTGATGGAGATAAGAGGAGGCAAAAGATTGAGAGTTAGAGATAGTAAATAACTGAGATTGAGAAGGGAAGAGATCTTAGATAATGCAGACGATTGCATAGTGAAGTATCAGTTGACAGAAGAATTAGATATAATGTTACAGTCTGATGATTACACAAAGGAATTTTGGATTTCATGACCATGGAGTCAGAATTTGTAGCTAATGGCAAGATCAGGAGCAAGATCATCTCTGAGTGGGACTCATGGAAGAATAAGGTAGATTAAGAGACTGGGAGGTTGGGGATTTTGAGAGAACATCACATGTGTGCAGGAGTCCCCTGGTAGAGTAGAAGTAGGGGTAGAGGTAGCCACTCTCTGGTCTCCATTAGGGACTTTGACGCATTAAGGAAGGGTGGGATTGGCCTCCAGGATCTGGGTAGATGCAAAGTTGGGTACCCTAATTCCGCCACCACACCAGTGAGTCTCAGGAGTGTGAGAGAAAGAGGGGAGGCCGGTGTCACCAGGAGGAGCCAGCTCTCTGTGAACCCCAGAAGATGGAAGGAATACAAAAGGAGGTGTGTTCCTTTTGGGGCAGAGAGAAGGGGTGGGAAAATGTGAAGTGGGCACTGGCAGCACATAGGGAGGGTTAAGGTATAAGGAAATAAGGTGGGGAATCCCAGATGCCCCAAAGAACCCCCAAGTTTGTTTGCCGTTACCTGGGATGGGAAAAGTATAAGGGCAATGGGAATGGGCTAGCTGTCTAGGAGTGAGTGTGGGCGTAGCACCATCGAATTAAAGAAGCAGAGGATGAGACATGTTCTTGTGCCTCTTGGGGGGCTTCTCATGGTAAGGGATGTGGCCTGGGGGCCGGGAAGGAGGAGGCTACCATGAGGGGGGGAGAAAAGACGGGGCACCAGGAGTCAGCAGGGGCAGGTGCAGAGAAGCAGAGCTAGGCCTTGGCCTGGGGCCCATGGGTTCTAAAGCATGGGATACACTGTTCCCCAGCTGAGAATGTCTCAACAAAGGGGGTGATGAGACTGAAGCCTGAGGAAAATTGGAGGTGCAAAAGAACACTGATGCCTGGGGCAGCTGAGGAAGCTTCCTAGAACATAGGTGGCTGAATGGCGCCTCCCAGGGAGACAAGGATCCCACTTGACAGGCTCCCCAAAAATTAGCTGTGGGAGGGAGCAGCCAAGAACGCTAAGGAGGTCCCACCACTTTGAGAGAAGCTTTGGCCCCCAGGGCAAGAAACCAGCAGTCCTGCTGTTCTTGTCAGATCCTCTCTGGAGGGTTGTTTAGTTCTGGGGCCACAGTTTAAGAAGAACATGAATAACCTTGAGGGATGGCCAAAGGAGGCCCTCACTAAGGAAATTGGAGAAGAGAAGACTCAGGAGGGACATAGCAACTGTGTTCAAGGATTTGAAGCATTTTCTTGTGGAGGAGGAATCAGAATTACTCTCTTTGTCCCCAGAGGCAGAACCAGGAGCATGGGTGACTTTAGAAGACAAAATCCTAACTCACTGCTGAAACATGTGATAGAGTCTGTTGGGTGGTGGTGGTAGTGGTGGTGATGATGATGATGATGACTATTTAAACACATTTCTTTATGAATCATGTTGGGAGAGAAAAATCAGAAAAAAGGGGGAAAATACAAGAGAAAAAAAATGAACATAGCATGCATTGATTTGCATTTGGTCTCCATAGTTCTCTCTCTGCTTGTAGATGGTGTTTTCTATTCAAAGTTTATTGGTATTGCCTTGGATCACTGGATTGCTGAGAACCAACTCTTTCTTAGTTAATCATTGCACAATCTTGCTGTTACTGTGTGCACTGTATTCCTGGTTCTACTTGTTTCACTGAGCATCAGCATTTTGTGTAAATCTTTCTATCTCTTTCTAAAATCAGCTTGTTCATCACTTTTTATAGAACAATAATGTTACTTTCATATACCATAACTTGTTTAGCCATTCCCCAATTGCTGGGCATCTACTTATTTTCCAATTCTTTGCCAACATAAAAAGAGCTGCTACAAACATTTTTGCACATATGGGTCTTTTATGATTTCCTTGAGATAAAGACCCAGTGGTGACATTGCTGAATCAAAGAGTATGAACATTTTATAGCCCTTTGACATAGTTCCAAAAATAGCTATTATTTATATTGTGTTTATTATGTGTTGAGTACTGTACTAAGCCATTGACTATTATTATTTCGTTTGGCAATCCTGGAAGGTAAGTACTATACTATCCCCATTTTACAGATGAGAAAACTGAAGTAAACAAAGATCTAGGAAGTATCTGAGGCTGGATTTGAAGTTGGGTCTTCTTGACTGCATAGCTGGCACTCTTATCTGCTTTGCTATCTAGCTGTTTAGTGTTCTTCCTAGTTGGAAGAATTAAAATGATTGCCTTAGAACAATCTCTGGTTGAGATTAGATAGCATGAATTTGTAGTGTACCAATTGCTAAGGGGACAGTGGAGAAGCAGATAGTGGGTGTGAAGCAGGATTGAGATTTGGCAGGGTGTGAAAGGAAGGACAATAGGGCAGGGGATTCAAGGGTGAGGGACTCTTTGGTGTTCGTCTAGTTAATCACAAGGTCAAAAGAGAGGGAAGGGAGACCCAAACAGGAGTGATTCCTGGGAGGAGGGATGGAGGGAAGTCAGTGATAAAGGGAATATGGTTTAGCCAGAGTAAATCAGAGGGAGGGATGGAAAGACAGGAGATTTTGATAAGAGGAGAATTTTGGAATTCAAGATCATGGAAATGAAGGCCTGAAGATATTTTCTCAAGATTGCATGGCTGTTAATTGAGTCATTACTGTGATTGGACTAGAACCCTGACATAAACACATTAACCACTGGAATGAGTGATGTCATTTATCCGATTCCTCACTGCCTCTCAGTTCAGGTACAGATTCTTGAGTTTTATGTTCAGGGTACTCAGCTGCCAGGATCCTATTTTAGGCTACACCACAAGTCTAGCTTTGTCTTGAAGAACAAGACTCAGCTCTAGGCAGTTCTATTCCATTCTTGATAATTCTTGTCTTTCTTCATCTCACCCTTCCCACTTAATAATTCCCTATCCCTGGTCCATTCATACTCATTCAGGACTCAACTACAAACTTACCTCTTCTAAAAAGGTTTTTTCTGACCACATGATCATGAAGAGACAGTGTAGTGGAGGGGAGCAGCACTGTGAACTCAGAGGGCTGGGCTGGATCCTCTGTTACTCCCTAGGTGTGCTGTAACCTTAGGCATGCAATTTCCCTTTTCTGGGGTTCAATTTCCTCATTTATAAAATGGTAAAGCTAAAGGACAAAGGAAGGGGTCAGAAGAGATGATCTCCCTTCCTATTATAAATCCTGCAGTCCCATGACTTGGCTTCATGCCTTGGTAAAAGGAATGTTCTTTGTAAACTTTGAAGTGGTACATAGTGATGAGTTAATAACGCTATTGGTCCAGAACACCAAGGTCTTTGCTTAATGAGGAAGTTAGAGTAACAGTGCCTTTAGGATCGTTAGATCTCACTGCTCTTTCTTATTTTTTAATTTTTCAATAGTATTTTATTTTTCCAAATGCATGAAAAAGGTAGTTTTCAGCGTTCATTTTTGTAAGACATTGTGTTCCAAATTTTTCTCCCTCCCTTTCTTACCTCCCCTTTTCCCAAGAGAGCAAGTAATCTGATATAGGTTAAATATGTGCAATTCATTTAAACATATTTCCATATTTGTCATATTGTGCAATAAAAATCCAACCAAAAAGGAAAAAAAACCACGAGAGAGAAAAAACAAACAAACAAAAAGATGAAATTCCTGTGCTTTGATCTATATTCACTCTCCAGAGTTCTCTCTAGTTGTGGATGGCATTTTCCATCCCAAATCTATTGGAATTACTTTAAATCACTGCATTGTTTAGAAGAGCTAAGTCTATCTCAGTTAATCATCACATAATTTTGCTGTTACTCTCTCAGCATCACTTCATGTAAGTCTTTCTAGGATTTTCTGAAATCAGCCTGTTTATCATTTCTTATAGAATAATACTATTCATATACCATAACTTAATCACCCATTCTCCAACTGATGGGCATTCACTCAATTTCCAGTTCTTTGCCATTACAAAAAGGACTTATGTAAACGTTTTTGCACATGCGAGTCCTTTTCCTTCTTTTATGATCTTTTTGAGATACAGACCCAGTGGTTATATTACTGGATCAAAGGGTTTACACAGTTTTATAGCTCTTTGGACATACATCCAAATTGTTTTCCAGAATGATTGGATTAGTTCAAAACTCCCATCAACAATGCATTAGTGTCCCATTTTTCACACATTCATCATTGTCTTTTCTTATTATCTTAGCCAAACTGAGGTATGAAGTGATACCTTAAGAGTTGTCTGAATTTGTATTTCTCTAATCAATGGTGATTTTTTCATATGACTAGAAATGGATTTAGTTTCTTCATCTGAAATTATTTATATCCTCTGATCATTTATCAAGTGGGGAATGAATTGTATTCTTATGAATTTGAGTTAGAAATTTATATATTTTAGAAATGAAGCCTTTATCAGAAACACTGGCTGTAATTTCCCCCCCAGCTTTTTGCTTCCTTTCTAATCTTGGTGGCTGCATTGGTTTTGTTTGTGCAAAAATTTTTTAAATTAATGTAATCAGAAATATCCATTTTGCATTTCATAATATTCTCTAATTCTTTTTTGGCCATACATTCCTCCCTTCTCCACAGGTCTGACAGGTAGGCTTGGATCTCACTGTTCTTATCAGCCCTCTAGTCTCACCTCTGCCCCATCCCCCAAAGAGAGGGGTCAGTGACTGACAGAACCTTCCCCTCTGTGAAATAGTTGGGTTAGATAGTGATTTGGGGTTGCAGCTTTGTGTGGTTTCTCTGAGTAAGGTAGTACCTCTGTAGTAGTGAGAGATGGGAGAGAGATGGAGAAAGAGAGGGGGAGGGAGAGATGGAGATAGAGAAAGGGAGGGAGAGTGAGGAGAGGGAGAGACAGAGACAGAGAAAGAGAAGGGGGAGAGAGGGAGGGAGGGAGAGAAGAAACAAGTGAGCAGAAAGGGCTATGTGATACACAGCACCCACTGCAGCGTGTCCCCGAGAGTGGTCTTGGGGTCACCCTCTCCTATCTTTTCTCTTTCCTTATTTCTGCAAACCTCTCAGAGGCACAGGGGCTCCCCAGCTGGGTCTCTTCTGAACTGGAGCACCATGACAACTGGCAGTGCAGTGGGAGAGCTGGCTCAGCCTTGCAGCCCTCACTGAGGGAAACCCCCCAATGTTTAACCAGCACTTTAGTTCTTCTCATAAATGCAAGCTCCAAGCACAGAATTACATTCTCCAGGTCTCTGTCAGCCCCCTTAAGAGAAGGAGCCCCCTTTTCCATAGCCCTTTAAGGTGTTAGGAACATTTCCTCACTGCTATGGAGGTGATGTGGCAGAGTTGGCTGGAGTTTGAGCCTCATGTTTGACATATACTAGTTGTGTGGTCCTGATGCCCTTGGGCAGTTCTTTGGGCTTCTTAAATTGCCAAAAAGATACAGGATACAAGGATATCCTCTCACCTGAGAGTTCTTTAATTTATTGCTTATTATGTTCAAAGAATAGTGATGCTTAAGGTGTGGTTCAGGGACCAGTGGGGATTCCTGAGACCCCTTTACAAAGTCCTCAAGGTCAAAACTATTTTCATCATAATATAAGATAATTTAATTGTTCATATGGTAAATATTGGTAGATGTAACTTCATAAACAAAAGCACTTTGAGAGGGAATCTTTAATTTTAAATTCAAGTGTGTGAAGAGATCCTGAAATCAAAAGAATTTGAGACCTCTTGCACTGAAGGAATGAAATAGTAGAACTGATTCCTAACTCTTATTTCCTCATAGTTACTTGTTAAGATGGGTAAAGCCAAGAGTATTTTCTGTTTTATGGATGAGGAGACTGATAATACATGTGTAATTTTTGAAAATCACTTCCCCTTTTTGGCCTTTAGTTTTTTTACGTTTAAAATGAAGGGGTTAAACCATCTGCATTTTTGGTCTCTCCACCCTAAGTCCTGATTTTTCCCCAGGTCATGTGGCTAGCAAATGGCAATCTTAAAAGGTTTCAGGTCACTTCTAATGAAAGCTGGTGAGGTTTCTTGGGTAAGTGGCCTATGTTTATGGTTTAAAAACTACATCCCTTACAACTCTTTGAATTGGAGGGTGTGCATATTATGATTTTTCTTTTACAGAAGAGGAATCTGTGGCTTAGAGAGAGAGGAAGAGTGCTTAAAAGCCCAGTCCAGTGTTAGAATTGGAATCTAAGTGTCCTGACCCCAAATCCAAGGTTCTTCCTTCATAATAGACTGACTCAGCATTGTAGTTGTTGGTCATCCTGAAAGGCCTCTAAAAAAGGAGCAGAGTTGTGGTTTCCCAGTCTGCAAGTGGTTCGAACACAGTGTGGTGGGTATAAGAGTATGGGAGACTCTCCTGAATTAGAGCTGTCTGGAAGTGGAATGGGCCTCCTTGTGTGGTCCTGATCTCAGTCCCCAGAGGGGTTCAGACAGAGGCTGGATGACTGCTTGTCAGGCATGTTAAACTGCTTTCTCTTAAATTATTTCATGCCTAAAAGCCTTGAGGTTCTAGATGGATGTGAATTATTAAGGCAGCCTAATGTAATACAGAGAGCTGGACCAGAAGTTGAAACCCAGGTTCAAATCCCATCTAAGACTTTTATTAGCTTTGAGACTTTGGACAAATTGCTTAATCTTATAAACCTGTTTCCAGACATGCAAATATCAATGGCTGGGTGCAGCAGTGTGTACGAGCAATGGACTCGGAGTGAACAAGACGGGGTTCAAATCCAGCCCCAGACACTAGCTCTGTGACTGCACCAGGTCCCTTAATCTCCCTTTCCTTAAATCTCGGTCTTAAAATAGGGATAAGAGTAGCACTTGTTTTGATGAATGTGAACCTTGAAATGCTACAGAAATGTGAACTTTGATTATTGTAATCTGTCTGTAATCACGTGATATTCAGTGATCTCTGAGGGCTTGTCCCAGTCTGTGATTGCTGGTTTTCTCCTTTTTCCCAGAATTCCTTCTGCCAGAGCCTCTGCTAAGAACTAGTTCCCGTTTTCTCTCTGTCAGTCAGCAAGCCCTTCTTCAGCCCCGGCCTTACTCCGGCACTGGGCGTACAGAGACAGAGAGGGCCTCCAGGGGCCGCGGAGCACTTATATTCTAGGTAGACAGCCCCCCCCCCACACACACACACAGATACACAGATGCATAAATATGCACGCAGAGTGAAGCTGGCAAGCTGGTGTTCGCCCCAGGAGAGGGCAGCGCGGAGGGAGGTGCAGAAGGCCACGTGCGCACCGCACTCCATGGGCTGGTTGGCGTCACTGGGGGGATTGTGTCCACCTCAGACGGCTGACCCGATTCAGAGGTCCCCAGAGACTCCCAGGCTTAAAACGAGACAGAAGCCGGAGTGCACCGCCCTGCTCTCAGCTCAGGAGGGCCCGGGCCAAGCACAGCCTGTGCTATGATCAGTATTCATTTAATCCTCATAACAACCCTGGGGGGTGGGCGCTATTATTATTATCCCCATTTTACTTATGAGAATACTGAGGCAAACAGAGGTTTCTGACTTGCCCAGGGTTACCTAGCTGTCCAGTGTCTGAGGCTGGATTTGAACTCGAATCTCCCTGACTCCAGTCCCAGAGTGCAAACCACTCTACCATCAGTACCTTAATGGGGGGAAACAGTCCTGTAAAGCGGGAGGC
Organism: Sarcophilus harrisii; assembly: GCF_902635505.1. Taxonomy (NCBI): domain Eukaryota; kingdom Metazoa; phylum Chordata; class Mammalia; order Dasyuromorphia; family Dasyuridae; genus Sarcophilus; species Sarcophilus harrisii. The sequence goes on from NC_045427.1 coordinate 450,871,256, forward strand.
AGTGGGCCGGTCCTCGGGAGGTCTGTGGGCCCTTCTGAACCATGCGCATGGCCCTTGGTGTGGTTTGGGGATAATTGGCCCCCAAGGCTTGGGTGGGAGGGCTGTGTGTGGTCCGGGCCTTTCTGAGTGGGAGTTCTCAAACTCGGAGCTAGGGCCGATTCCCGAGGAGGTGGTGTCTGGGGGGTGCTGGGGGCCAGCCCGGCTGGCTTGGGATGACCCAAGCTTTCTGGGTGACCTTCAGCAAGTGATTTCGGATTCCTCTGCTGGAAACCAAGATTGTTTCAGAGGGTCTCCAAGGCCTCTTCTGCCTTAGCATTCTGCAGTCTGTATTCCCGCCCAAAGTCCCAGCTAAAATCTCATCTTTTCCTGGAAGCCTTCCCTCGGGTAATTACTTCCATTTTATCCTGTATATGGCTTATGTGTCTCTTCTTGAGGCAGGGACTGCCCTTTGCCTCTTTCTGTATTCTCACAGTGCCTGGCATATAATAGCTGCTCGATAAATGTTACCTGATTGATTCTAAGGGTTTTCCCTAGCTCTGATGTTCTGTGTTCCAACATTTACTGTTCTAGAGGTCCCTTCTGGCTCTAATGTTCTATGAGTATATTGAATAATTTGCAATTAATTGTGTAATTCTTGGGAGGAAATATTATTTCATTTTATGTGTTTACATTGCAAATGCCTAGCATGGTGCCTGGCAAAATGTGTTGATTGATAGGAAAGGGAAAGACATTGTGCCCATCCTTTGGTTTCTTGGCGCCTTGTCTATATTGACAATTCTCGGCTTTCCAGATTCCCGAGTTTTTTCTGCTTCTACACAAGTAGACTCACCTGCTCCCTTGCCCACCCCCTCTGTGTCTGCCCAGCCCGGGATGGCGTGAGTCCCGAGCACAGCCTTCTGCTCAGATGTGATGAGGCAGCTCAAAGCACTCCCCTCGGGTCACGTGGCCAGCGCCACTTTGTTTTCAGATCTCAAGAGTCTTCTTTTGAGCATCTAAGAAATGACTGGACAAGGGGAGGAGCTGGACTGAGGGCTGCCCTTTGAAGGCCTAAGACTATGAAGCATAGTTAAGCTCAAAGGGCTTATTATTTTTTCAAATAGTAATGGGCTTGGTCCTTCAGGATGGGCTTCCCTTTCCTCCCGCCCCTCCCCTTCCTCTGGGACCTGTTTTCTCTTTTGGCCAACTGTGGCAGTTGTGTGACTGGAGAGACTTTTAAGTTGGAATTATACAGGACTATTATTTTCAGTTTCTCTGTGGCATTTCTATCACTGATCTTTTTAGAGTGATCTCTGCATTCATTCATTCAACCAACAGTTGAGTTTAATAGGTCTTTATGCAGCATCTAGTACATGTGAAATGCTGTGTTGGACTCTTGGTGTACAAGTATGAAAATTGCCATCTCAAGGGTTCATTGGAGGAGATGTGATGGCTACTGTGGAGTGAAGGTATAAAACCTGTGTGCTGTTCCAGAAATAGTCTTAGCGGCCAGAGAAATATAGCCTGCAGGGGGCTATAAATAAAGAGACTCAGTCTGATTCCATCTCAAAGGGAGGCCTCTGCTGTCTTTGACCCCCATTTCCATCTAATCATCTGATAAACTAGAGACAAGAGGACAACTAGGTGGTTTAGTGGATAGAATACTGGGCTTGAAGTCAGAAAGACCTGAGTTCAAATGTAACCTCAGATACAACCTGACTGTGTGACTCTGGGCAAGTCACTTAACCCTGCTTGCCTCAGTTTCCTCATCTGCAAAATTATCTGGAGAAGGAAATGGCAAAACACTCCAGTATCTCTGCCAAGAAAACCCCAAATGGGGTGATGAAGAGGTAGACACAACTGGAATGATGGAGACAGCCTGATGAGATTAAGTACAGAGTTTATCTACCTACCCAGAACAGGCCTGATCTAGAGCATCATCATAGTCACTGCTCCATTCTCCAAATCACTGTTATTTAACCTCCAAAATGAGGGAAATGGCTGAGCGGCCTCCTCTGATAAGCTCCTTTTGTCTCTGCCCCAAAGCTGTGTAAAACCTTCCTGGTATGTAGCTCTCTGTTCTGTGGACTTGCTAGACACCCAGCAACTGTCCATCAGCTGATGCAATTAAACTTTTCTCTTCCAATCTGGCCTCTTGATTTATTGACCTTGAGACAGACAGACTTTGGTGGGAGGAATTACTCTCCTGAAGAGCTTAGGATTTCTGGCCCAATGCCACATAAATAACTAGGAGCCAAGGCAGAATCGGGGCAAAGGAATGGATTCTACAGAGAGTGCTTCAGGAAAATTTGAAAAAGAGGAGATCCCATTCATCCGGAGTAAAGGAGGATATCCCATTCATCCGGGGTAAAAGAGGAGATCCCATTTATCCAGAGTAAAGCTTGGAGGAGGATGCCATGTCTGAGTTGGCCCTTAGAGGAAGAGAAATACAACAACAGATGGAAGTAAAGCAAGAATACATTTTAAGTCATGGGGCTGGTCTATGTAACTCTGCAGAGTTAGGACAGGATGGGTAAAGATAAAAAAAAAAAACACAGACAACAGCATAGTTTGAATAGAATATAGAGAATATATAAAAGAGAATTGTGGTGGGTTGGGGTTGGAAAGGGAGGTTGGAGCTGAATTGTAGGGGCTTAAATGCCAGACTAAGGAGTTTATATTTTATCCTCCAGGCGGTAGAAAGGCACCAGATCAGAGGAATAATGTGGTCAGATCTGTGCACTAAAGTTATGCCAGCAACCATGAGCAGAGGCACAGACTCGGGGAGACCAGTTAGGAGGGGGTTGGGGAGCTTAGGGGAGAGGGGACAGGGACCTGAATCAGCAGAAGCTGGTGGAAGTGGAGAGGAGAGGGTGGATTGTGAGGAAGAAGAAGATAGATATTGGAAGCCGTGGGCATATAGTCTGTGAAGTGAGAGCCAGCAAACAGAATGATGAGCCTGCTTGTCTGTTCCAGGGCTTATTCAAATGCATCTTTGGTCCATTGATTTCGGTATTTCTCCCTTTGATTCAGTATGTGCCCCATCCAAGTCTTCCCATCTTTGGGACTCTTGTCCATATGCTCCCACAGATCGCCCAACATGAGGGAGGCTTTACTTACTGTTTTTATCCCTGACATTGCAAAGACGCCATTGGAACCCTTTGGGCCGTCTGCTGTCATCCCTTAGCCCATGACAGACTGTCTTTATTTTCTGTCATGAATTTCCCTGTGGATCTCTTATTCTATTTCCGTTTTGAAGTTTCACCTTGATTTTGTGTTTGAGACTTCTCATACTTAGCATGTTCCTTTCCACTTTCCACTGGATGGTATTCATTTTTAGTACCTGAAGACTATTGTGTTCCATGTCTCATCAGATTCAAATACTGAGTGCCTGGAGAACCTTGAGCTAAACATCTGTTATTCGGTTCTCTCACTACATGGCTGATCCACCTTTTTTCAGATCATACATTTTCCTAGATGATGCCTTTTCTTCTTCTTCTTAATAACCGTTGACATTTATGTAGTGCTTTAAGGCTTACAAAGCGCTTTGCAAACATAATCTCATTTGATCAGTCACAGTTTGAAGCCTGTTGCTGGAAGGGAACAAACGTGTGAACCATGTAATTTATCTGCACAGCTCTAGGAATAAGGACTGTTTTGGAAGAAAAAAACTGCTCGAGCTGAATGGGCTCATGAGTAAAAATCTCTTGCTACAGCCACCTTGGGAAGAGCCCTGGCTCTGGAGACAGAGGACTTGCATGTGAACCCAGACTTACTGGCCATAAAATTTTGGGCAAATCATAGGACTGTAAGATCACAGTATCATAGATTTAGAGATAGAAGGGAGGGATCTTGAAGATTATCTAGTCCAAAAGGTCATAATCTCTCTTGTGTTGTGGATCCCTTGGGCAATCTGGCGAAACCCGTGGCCCTTCTCAGAATGTTTTAAACTTTAAAAAATAAAATGAATAAGATTACAAGGGGAACCAATTACTTTGAACCAGAGACATCATTGTATTTTTAAAACCCTCAACGAATTCATGGAGCCCAAATTAAGCACCCCTGCTCTAGAATGACTATCTCATTGTATAGATGAGAAAGCTGAGACTAAGAGGAGTAAAATGACTTGTTCAAAATCACACAGATGGCCAAATCACAGAGTTGGAACTGAACTTGGGGACTGACTCCAAATCTCCATAGCCTTCCTTAGCTTCAGAATTCACCTGGGCACTATGTCTTAGTTTGTTTTTATTTCTTGCAAGTGTTATGGTATGGTCTCTATCATAAGGCTTTGGACCTGGGGAAAGAATATGTAGACGCACATACTTTTTCCTATCCCAGCTGCTTCTCTGAGAATTAGCAGATAGGGAAGGCTCATGGAAATAAACCCAAATTGAGGAAATTTCTCCTCAGGAAACCTAAACAGAGACATTCGTATTGGATCCTTAAGGCATTAGAGAGCCATTGTATAGTGCTTAGATGGCTATGCTACAGCTATGCTATTTTTTTCCCTTTGGTTACCATTCTGCATTGAGTAGAGAAAAAGAATCTGATGTAAGAGATTGTAGTTTTTGAAACAGCAAGATGTGGTGACTGGTTGGATGTATGAGGTGGGGAAGAATCAAAGTCTCATGGGTCAGGAATTAAGATCAAGGGTCAAGAGCCATGTCCAGATGATGAACCTGGGAAATTGGAAGAATGGAGATACCTTTGCCAGAAATAGAGGAGATTAGAAGAGGGATGGATTTGGGAGGGAATAGCTTCACTTTGAAATATCTAATAAAAATAGATGCCACAAATTAGGAGAGGAGGGCCATCCTGGAGCAGGATATCAGTATCTTAGAGCTGGGAGCTGATTAGGTTATCAAGAGAGAATGCAGAGGGAGAATGGGGTAGGGCCCAGGACAGAGCCTTCAGTAATGCCCATAGTTTGGAGCTGTAATGTTGAGTGGGGCTTCTTCAGCTGTTTCCACTCACAACCCCTTTTCTCCTCCCATTCCAGCAATTTTTATGTAGGTACAAATTAAACATTTACTGATAACAAACCATCATGTTGTGCTCCCTGTTACGAGATCCCACATTTTAAATAAAATGATGAGCCAGTGGCGGTTCTGAGTAGTCAGACAGAGGAGAAAAAGGAGACAGGCCAAGTTGTGAGGGCTGTACCTCTTACCTGTCCAAGGACATGTGGGTGTGAAGGATCAGGTCACTGTCAGTGAGCCAACGACCCCAGTTACAAAGCCTGTGGAAGGGAACAGTGTGCAGTGAGACTGGAGTGTCATTGGAGGTGTAGTGGGCCTTGAAGGTTGGGCCAAGGAGTTGGCAGTTAGTCCTGTAGGCAGTGGAGTGGCTGCTTTTTGGGCAGAACATAATAGGAGGCGGGCCTTAGGACAATTACTCTAGCAGGACGTCCTCTGAGGTAGGTTGGAGAGGAGATTGACTACAGGTAGGAAGAGCAATTTGGAGCTTTTGCAGTTGTCCAGCAGGTGGTTAATGAGGATCCTAAGCTTGGGTGCCATTGATGGAAGAAGAAAAGAGGACGTTTTCAGTAAGAGAACAATTCAGTTGTCTGGAAAAACATGGAATATAGAAATTACTTAAAAAGCAGATTGGGAGATCGTAGTCCAGTTAGTTTTGACCATTGCTGGTAAAGGAAGTCCAGCAGTGGTTGAAAAAGAAAAGAAAAGAAAAAAAAAAAAACAAAAAACCCTCAATATTCCCATTGGGCTCCCAACAACTTCCTCAATTAGACCAGCACATAAAATTGTGGCTAATAAGCATCAAATTTTTTTTTTTTTGTCAAGTGTGCAGGTCCTTATACATAGTAGACTATAAAAGTGTATTGAATTCAATTAAATTGATTTTTTTTTAACCTAGAAAATTTTAGGCACTCTGGTCAAATGTTTTATTTCATTTCCTTGTGAGTTTCTCCAGACCTACTCTCTACTGTTTCTTTCTTTGTAGCAAAATTCTTTCCTAAAATTTCCCAAAATATTTTTATATTTCATGTTAGGATCTTGTCTTGTTTATTTTTTCCAATGGATTGAGTTTTTTTCTTTTAATCATCTTTATAATGTCTCATAGATTTCGAATCCAGATTTGTAGTGCCACATGTGACTTTTGAGGTCATTTTGTACGTTTTCTCATTGTAAGCATGAGAAAGTAGTAACAGGGTCTTACTCTGCCTAAGCTAAACACAGCTAAAAAGTTGTGAAGCTGGGACTTAGGTTTCCATATTCTAACTCCAAATTTAGTATACTTTGTAACCTGCCATTTTCTCTGCTCTTCTTTCATCTTTTTTGTCCTTTTTCATCTTTCTGCCCTTCTGAGGCACTTTCATTGCTTAATGCTGCCATTTGCTATTTCCTGAGAACTTACACAGGACATGCATGTTACTGAGGTTTGGATCGTCTTTTACCATTTAGGAGAGTTTTTGTTTTCTGTGGTTTCTTGAGAGCTTGTGCAGTTTCTCAGACCATAGAATAGACGTTACTGAGTCAAGACAGATTTCACGATGATGAACAGAAGAGAGTTTAGTTATTTGTCAGAAGAGAAGGTAGCTGGTTAAGTGAAGAATCAGAGCTGGGAGAATCTGCAAAACTCCATTAAAGGACATCAGGTGGTATGTTGTTTGAAGGCCATCTGGAGTCCCTCTGGTCTTCCAGCATGGGTTAAGTCTGTGCTGTCGTTGTCCACATTCTGGAGCATTTACCATCTACATTTACTGTTCTTGTGCTTACTGCAGACAACATGGCTTCTCATTGCTAATTGGGACTTCATTGCACACCTGTATATGGAATGTAATCTAGGGAGGTAGGGAAGCTAAGGGACAAGAAGGGTCTCCTACAGCAGGTAAGAATTAAACTGAATTTGGAAGGAAACCTGGGAAACTTAGAGTCAGACTTTAAGGAGGGAGAGCCTTCCAGCCCCAGGGGCAATGAAATAAGCAGAGTGGATGGACCATTTAATTCAGGGAGGGGACTAATGTAAAGATAGGAAGTGGCCAGGCTTTAAAAAGCTTTGATGTGGGGCAGCTGGATGGTGCAGTGGATAGAGCACCAGTCCTGAAGTCAGGAGGACCTGAGTTCAAATAAGATCTCAGACACTTAACACTTCCAGCTGTGTGACCCTGGGCAAGTCATTTAACCCCAAATGCCTCAGGGGGGAGGGAAAAAAAGGCTTTGAAGTACCAAACCAAGCATTGTATATTCAATTATGGGAGCAATAAAGAACCATCATAGGAGTTTTTTTGGGAGAGGGGCTGGTGGTGATATGGCTGGACCTGTGCTTTAGGAAAATTATTTTAGCGGGTAAGTGGAGAGTAGATTAGCATAGAGAACGACTTGAAGCAGTGAGACCAATTAGAAGAAAGCATTCAAGCAAGAGAATGATGAGGACCCGAACTAAGGTGGTGACTGGAGAAAAGGGGACGTATCCAATAGATATTGTGAAGATAGAAATGACAAGCTTTCACAGCCAATTGGATACTTGGGTGAGAATGATCATGAAGTTGTAAGCTTTTGTGAATGGGAAGGTGTTGGTGCCCTTGACAGTAATAGGAAAGTTTTAAACAAGGGAGAATTTGGAGGGAAAGATGAATGAATTCTGTTTCCCTTCACATCTCCTCATCATTAGTGATTCTTATTAATGTTTTTCCTTAAATCTCCCATTAAGGCTCTATCCAATGCACCAGAGACCTTCCTTGGTTCTTTTCAGATTTTTGTATGTAGTAATACAATATTAGGACTGTCCATTATTTCTCTGACTAACTACATGTGTGACTCAACTCCTTTTTTAAATTGTATGTCTTTTTGATGTCTTTCATATTCTTTCTTGCTTATGAGCCATTTGGGGAAAATAGGAAAATCATAGACAATCCTTTCCTTCTTACATAGATTTTCTGACTTAACCAACCATTTCTTACTTTTTCCTAGAACTTCCTAGTAGTTTTGCTACCCTTTACATATACCTGCTGATACCACAGAATTACAGTTGAGGCATGGAAGTGAGATTAGAAGCTATCAGCTTTCATATTATCTGAGCAAAATCACCCTCTGCAACATGTCTAAAAAATAGCCATCCATTCTTTACTTAAAGACTTCTAGCAAGGGTGAACTCACTGTCTCCTGAGAGAGTTCATTCCATTTTGGTAAAATATAATTATCAGGAAATATTCCTTTGTGTTCATCATAGAGCTTCTCTCCTTGCTTCCATTGCTCCTATTTTTGATTTCAAGGGCCAAGCAAAACAAGTCTAATCTGCATTTCATGCAACAATTCTTCAAGTATTTGAAGATGTGGTTACCTCTCCCAGCCCAAATGCACACATGCAAGCAAGAGTGTACACACATACACAAAATAATCTCTTCCTAAAACTAAACTGTTTCTTCAACTAATCCTTATATAGAATAATCTCAAGGCCTTTACTATTCTGATCACTCTTTACTGGATGCTCTCTAGTTGGTTCTCAGTTATGGTGTGAACCCCCTTCTTTAAGATGCAATGGCTCTCTTATCATAGTTCAAGTTCATTGTTAACTTTAGGGCTGCCTTGTTAGACTGTTAAATTTTATTGAGTTTGTGGTCCATTAAAACCTCCATCGCTTTTTTTATATTCAAACCTTGTCTAGTAAGGCCTTGCTCATCTTATACTTGTGAAAGTGATCTCATACGCGCGCACACACGCACACACACACACACACAAATTGTCCTACAATTGTAGGACTTCATAGTGATCTTTATTAATTTCATCTTATTAGAGTTGGCTCACTGTAGCCTATTGTTGTTTTAGCTTATTGACATCTATTTGGACTCCTAACTTTGACATGCCTTCCAGTGTATCAGTTATTCCCATTGGTTTTGTGTTAGCTACAAATTCCTTGATCATACCATACATGCCTTCGTACAGGTTATTGATAAAATATGAACTAGCAGAGCCATGGGCAGATCCTTGGGGAACTCTACTGAAGACTTTCTATCAAAGTGATATTAAACCACTGATAACAACTTTTCATGTGCATTCATTCAGATGACTATAAGTCCAATTATTTTTGTCCATCCCATATCTTATGAGGATAACATGAGAGCTTTTGTTAAATAGATTGCTAAAATTTAGGTCTATTATATCTGTAGAATTCCCACAATCTATCAGTATTTTAACGTTATCAAAAAAGAAAATGAGGTTACTTTGGAATTATTTATTCTTCTTGAGATCATGCTAGTTTTTAGTAATTGCTGCTTTTCTATCTTGATGTGCATAAGCCATTCTAGAATTTTGTCAGAAATTGTGAAACTCACTGACTTATAGTTTATTAAAGTTAATTCAATATTTTTCCAGTCCCATGGCACTTCTTTCATCCTAAATGATCTTAATAAAAATAATAAAATAAAATAAAAAAATAATAAAAACCTTGTCTTTTTAAAATCAGAATAGTTTCCTGATAAACACACACACACACACACACACGCACACACACATATGTATAGCTGTGTATCTTATTTTCTCCTCCTTACACATGGAAACCTTCTTTGTAATGAAGAAAACTTTAAAATTGATATAGCATTAATATCTGATAGTACATGCAACATTCGACACTTAACAGATCATAGTCCTTGCAATCAGTAAGAGTTCAGCTGCCTTTCAGTCTACACAAAGACTCAGAGGTGCGTGATAGAATCTGAGTGTGGATAGCAACAAGGAGGTCTGTTTTATTATATTATTGTATGAAGAGGGTAGTATACAGTAAATCTAGAACAAGATTGTGAAGAAATTTAAATGCTAAGTTGAGGAATATTAATGTTAAAAAGTGGCAGATTGATGTGGTCAAATTTGTGTTTTAGAAGCATTACTTTGACCATTGGGTCAAAAGCATTTTGGAAATAGAAGAAATGGCTGAATGTGTAGAGGAAAGGGGACAAATGAAGGAAATGTTGCGAAGGTAGAATCAATAAGATCTGGTAACTGATTGACAGGTGAGGGAATAAAAGAATGGTGATACAATAGAAAAAGGAAAGTTCAGAGGAGGGTTGGATTTGTCAGGAGTGAGGATGGTAGAAAGAGAATGAGTTCCATTTTGGAAAAGTTGAGTTTATGATGACAATTAGATCATCTAATAGACAGTTGAAGATTTGTCATTGATATTCAGACACAGATTAGGGCTGGATATATTAATCTGGGAATCCAATGCAAAGATAAGATAATTGAAATCATGAAAGCTATTGAGATCACTTAAGCAGGCCTGTGTAGAGAAAAGAGGGCCTAGGATGGGGTCTTGAGAAAGTGTTATGGTTAGGGGAGGATGACTACCCAACAAATAAAACTAAGGAATCATCAAACAGAGAGGAGAACCAGGAGAAAGCATTGCCACAAAAACTGAGGGAAGAAGGGGTATCCAGGACTGAAGAGAGTGATCATTAATGTCAGAAGCTGAAGAGAAGTCAAGAAGAATGAGGATTGAGAAAAGACCACTGGATTTAGGAGTTAAGAGCGATCTGAGAGAGTTGAGTTTTAGTTGAGTGGTATGGTTATAAGATTGCAAAGGTAGAAGAGTGGAATGAGAGAAACTGCAGGTGATGAGTTAGAAAGTTTTTTTCTTCCTAAGAGTTTACTTGTGAAAGGGGAGATAACTTCTGATTTTAAGTAATTATTCTTGCTAACAATGGCAGGTCAAGAGGGAGGTTTGATTCCTCTTCCCAGCCATGGGGCTCTGTCTTCCTCTACTACTATCCCTGTTGGAATGGCGATACCAGCCGGGGTATCTGTATATCCCTATTAATGCTGCTTATAGATGAGATTAACTTCCAGGCAGAGGGTGGTAAAGGGTCAGCACTTGTGCCAGGCAGCAAAGATGATGAGAATGGGCACCTAATGGCCTGCTGGAGCAGAAGGGCACAGTGCTAACGGGCCGGGCTCCCTAGTGTCCCCTGACTTGGACATCTGTCTTCTCTAGTTCTGGAGAAGACCCCGCAGCAGGAGGAAAGCTCCTTGGCCTTCAAAGGCGGAAGGGTCAGGAAATGTGGCACAGGGCTGCCAATGTCTTGAAAGCAGGAGTCGTCACTTCTTTGATGTCTCATTTTATTGATGTGTGTAAGCCATCCCCTTAAAAATAAGTTCTAGAATTTTGTCAGAAATCATTCAAGCTCACTTATAGTGTGTGTACTATATTCACTCTTTTTATTAAAACTAAAATAGTATTTATTTTTTTTCAATCCTGTGGTATCTCCCTCATTTTAAATTATTTTTAATAAGAGTAAAAACAATTTTGTCTTTTTAGACCATAGTTATTTTCTGCTGTGTGTGTGTGCGTGCGTGCGTGTGTGTGTGTGTGTGTACACACCCGCGCTCACACATGTATAGCTATAATTGTCTAACTTATTCCTTCTGTATTGCACTGGGACCTTCCTTGGGAATGAAGAAAAATAATTCTAGTGTCTGCTAGCATATTCAAAATGTGGCACTTCTCTTTGAACATCCTTTTGTTAACCTGTTGAAGGGTATTGACTTATCAGAGCAATGTTTTTAAATGCACAAAATAAAACAAATAGAGCATTTGAATTATTTGAAATAATTATTAAAATTTTATAAATAAAAAGTTCTCAGACCCCAGGTTAAGAGTTCTTGCTTTGACTATCCTTTCTTGTTTAGCCCTGCTCTTTCTAACTTCTCTGATTCTCTTATCTAGTCCCTGCCCCATCTAAGCCTTTTATCCACCTTGAGGTGGTGGTAAAGGGAATCTGGGTTGGGTTAGCCACCTGGATGGAGCTGAAATCCCGATGGAACCTGCCTTGTTTTGAGGCAGAGTACCCATGCTCCTTTCTTAGCTCTCCTAGGGGTGAGGAAGTTTAAAGACCCATACCCTTTCCAGTTTTTACTTGGGTGGATGGCGTCCTGTGGGTTGTAGCTAAAGCATCAAGAGGAAAGAAGAGATGTCTGACTTGAAGACTCTTTGCTTGATTCAGGGGAGGAAGCCTTGTCTTTGATCTGCTCGCATGACCCCCTCTGGTTCTGTTTCTAGATCTCCCTTGACTTCTCAGTCTAGAAGTCCTAGTGATTTAACCACCTGGGTTCTCAAAGCTGAAAGGATGCATCGTGGCCCTCTCCACAGGCTCTGTGCTCCCGTGGCAACTTTTTACTTGCATGTGGTGTAGTGGAAGGAGCCCTGGCTCCTGGAGGGAGAGATCTTGTGTTCGCACCCTGGCCCTGCCACCTGGATGACCTTGTGCAGCTCACTTCTTCCTGCACCTCAGGTTACTCCTCTGTGAAACGAGGGGGTTGATCTTTAAGGTTCCTTCCAACCCTAAATTCTCTGACCCCTGTGGACATTTCCTACTGCTGGCTTGTCCCCCTGAGTGAGCAGTAATGAGCACCTTAATGTGCTGACTTGTCAGATCCTTTCTCGGTACATTAGAACAAAAGTTGCTCTTTTCTCATTAGAACCCTCTTTGTGCGGGTGTCTTTAATCAATTGCATCCCCAGGGACGATATTTTTAGAAGTTGTATTTTTCACACTATCGCTCGCCTTCCCCTTTTGGAAATTCTGTTCCCTGTGCTGAATGAAATGAACTAATGAGATGCCATGAGAGTTCGGGCCAGTGTTAATTGGAATCGGCATACAGGAGCCGCTGTGCACATGTACTCACTTTTACCCTGGCTTCCCTCAATTCCTTCTCTCTGTCTCCTTGGCACAGGTTGCACAGACGGCAGATGGTGTGGATGCTGACCTCTGGAAAGACGGCTTATTTAAATCCAAGGTTACCAGATACCTGTGTTTCACAAGATCATTTTCTAAAGAAAATGTAAGTTCAATAGTGCCTTCCATCAATAAGCTAAATATCAGATATTTACAGTCATCTTGGACATTTCTTTATCTCTTGTGTGGCTGTTTTTATTCTCTAAAGATAACTAAAATACATTTTTTTAATAAATTTAGTGGAGTTGTTGGGCTGATGTAGAGTCATAGCACACAGTGCTTATTAGGCATTTATTGTGTATACAGCATAAGTGCTGGAATAGGCAGAAAGTTCAGCTAAAACATGATCTCTGCCCTCAAGGAGCCCATAGACCTGGCTCCAACTTATTTAGCTTTGGAGACTTGTGTAAGTAACTTAATCAACTTTGCACTCTGTGAAATGACAATTATAATATTTATATTATCTTTATATATTTTATATTGCCTATTTATTACCCATCTATTATGTTACCTATATACTGGTGAATTGTGAGAAAAGCTCTTTAAAATTTTAATACTCTAGAGCAGGAGTAGGCTGTATAAGACCCATAAAATAATTTGCTAAGGCAACCACTGGTGATGATGAGCTGAAAGCAGGTACTCTGAAAAAAAACTCTGAAAGCCTCCCACTGCTTTGAGTTTTTTAAGTCCATAACTTTGTATGGCTTGAGAATGTTGTTATAAATATCCAAATAGCTTTTGGCAGAAAAAAAAAAAACTTCCCTACTCTTGTCCTAGTTTAATTAGTAGCTGTTGTGTCCATCATTACTATTAGCATTGGTATATTAGCGAGAGGGACACTAGAAATCATCTCTTCCACCCTTTTCATTTTCCAGAGAAGGAAATTACTCCTGTGAGATAGCTTTCTTAAGAAATGAGCATTGCATTTGGATTTAGAAAACCTGGCTATGAATCTCTACTCTGTTCTTTAATCCTGTTTAAATCTTGTGTAAGAGATTTCACCTCTCAGGGCTTCAGTCCTCTCAATTGCAAAGGAATTGCAAAAGCAGGTGATGTCCAAGCTGCCTTGCTCTTTCTCGTGGTGAAGCATGGCTAGAACCTGGTTCTCTTAAATCTAGTTCTGTGCTCCTTCTACTGAATGAGGATATAGGTGATAAAAAGCAAACTCTTTGTACAAAAGTTCCCATTATCTTAAGAAAATGCTTTGTTGTAATTATTATTTGTGTGTTGGAATGTTTTTGTTGATAATGATGGTTAAGTTCAAAAGGAAAAAAAGAAAAATTAATAAGAAAAAATGACTATGAAATCAGAGGACCTAATGATGGCTCTGTCGAGTTCTAGCTGGGAAACCTTGGATAATTTAGTTCATTTCCCCTCCCTGGAGCCTAGTATCCTCAATTGGAAAAAGAGGTGGTTGGAACAGTGGGCCAAGGTGCCTCCTGGATCGAAACAAACTCTTTGAGGCCTATGATCTCTTAAGAGTCATACTGTGTACCTACGTAGAGTAAACTTAAGGAAAATTCCTTCTCTGTAGGAAATTGAGGCTCTTCTCTTACTACAAGATCCTAGCAAATCACAACATAGTTCACGTGTAGGAATTTTCTAATATATTATGACTTAAAGCTGATCCCTGAGTGAAAGCATAACTTAAAAGAAGATTATTTAAATTATTGACTTGTTTTTACAAAAGCTGACTCTTTTAATGTTTCCAAGAGATTAGGTTAAATATTCTTTCCAAAGTTTTTCATGATAGAACACCTTCCCCTCGCCCCCTACTTCTTAAGAACGAGAAATATCTCTGTGCCTTTGCATTGGTGGGAAAAAGGAGAAAAGCTCTATAAACTTTTTCTGGGTAGATATTAAAATGCAGCTACATTGGATCACATAGATTTAAAGCTGGAAGGGCTTCATCTCAGAGGAGGAAACTGAGGCCTACAGAGGCTAAATAACTTGTGTAGGATCACACAAATAATAAGTGGGAAAGCAAAGATTTGAATTCTGAAGTCCTCTGACCTCTAAGCCAACAGTCTTTCCATTCATATTTACCACTCTTTGTGTAACCTCCAGTTGCAGATGAAAGTCTAATTCCATTAAGATTATTCTTGAGCTTTGAAGAATAATCCATATAAAGAGTAATTGGAGGGGCTGGAATAACCCAATGGATACTGTTCATTTATTTTTTGTCCTTGTTATTGTTGTTGTTTATTTAAATCAATCAGTCAACAAGCATGGATTATTCAATGCCAGTTACTTTGCTGTAAGGCTATAAAGAGAAGAACATAGCCAGGCCCTATGCTCAGGGAGCTCATATTCTAAAGCAGGTGGTAACATGCAAAATGTGTCTATCTGTTTAAAATGGGCAGTAGCCAGTTTATGTAAAGAGATTTTCAGAGGATTCATGGGTGGAAATGACCTTAAGGGTAACTTAGTTAAACTTACCCTTTACTTTAACAGAGGAGCCAGTGGAGCTCCAGAGATTATTTCCTATTTAGAGTCATGTAGATGTAAAGAAGAAAGACACTCCCAATTTGGGTCTTTCAAAGATTGTTTATGAAACTGAGAATATTTTTTTTAAAAGTGTATGGTAACACAGCACCACCCATCCACTTTCAGTGCAACATTGTGCTGCACTATGGTAGAAAGAACAGTAAGAGACGCAGGTCACAGCCCAGCTTAGTCACTAGAAACAGGAATGGAGGTTAAAAGAGTATCTGCCCCAATCCTTTCATTACAAATGTCTGTGGGAAACCTGACAACTGAAGTATATTGCATGATATCAGATCTTAAGGAAGAAAACCAGATTTTCCCAACCAAATACAGAACCAGTTATTTTGTCCCAGTTCAATGTCCTTTCCACTCAAACATTTTTTTTTAAGGAAAAAGACTTTATTTTTAGTTGAACGATAATTGGTTACATTGGTTTAATATTAGAATATTTATTTTGAATGTAGGTTTTTCTCAAAACACGAAGCTATTGTCATAAAATGGTTTTTCTCAAAAGGAAAAAAATATGTACATACACGTGCACATCTAAAATTACATAAAATTGCCATCTAAATGTGTGCATACTTTCTGTAAAGAGATAAATAAGACTGGGGCCTGAACAAGTAACTTGCTTGGTATAATAAGTTTCTAGATGAGGATACTTGCCCTTCTAATGCATATAGTCATCTCTTCAGCATTTCGGCTAAGGTACTTTGGCCCAGAAGGATGCCATGAATAACACTTGTCCAGGGCTACTGCCGGTATCTGTCAGAGTCGGGACTTGAACCCAGGCCTCCTTTGCTTTGAGGCCAGCTCTCTCTCCACTGCACCATATTATCTCTATTCGTTACAGAAGTTTTCTTTCTTTTTTCAGCATTGCCTTTAATTCCAATAAAAAATGTTTTATTCATTCTAATCACTGCTCTCTATCTTTGGCACTCTGATTGTGTTATTCTCCGCTCATTTTCCCCTCAGCACGTACTAAGCGTGTAATCACATGCTCTCAAGTTTTATAGAGTCTAGATTTGGGGAGAATAGAACAGCCGTGTGTTAGCACAATACGGCAAAACTCTTCTGTGAGCAAAAATATTTGTGTAGTTGTAGAAAGAGCACAGTTCTCCTTTGATGTCTCATTATGGCATGGAGACTTTTGATTGAGGATTGTGTCAAGCAGACAGCTAGTGCTGGGACACTCTTCCAAGCTAGGGAAAAACCTGGAGAAGGGGCCTGATTCTGCACTCTGCATGGAGAGGCTCCGCAGCAGGTTTGCCAGCCGAGAACTTTTTTCCTGGCTATATAAACTGACAAAACATGCAAAGGAGCTGGGGAAAGTTTTCAGTCTTCAGCTAAGTACTAAATCTGCTAAATAATAGTAGAGAAGCTCTTTATTGACATTCCCCACCCTTTCCCCGAGTTTGGAATAATTTTTGATCACAGTAGTAGGTGAAACCTAAGCCAAGGCCAGCGGGGTGTGTACAGTTAGTTGTGACTTGCGTTTGTTTTTTTGAGGGGGGAAGCCCTGCATAAATGAAGTCCTATGTCTTTGGCGTTTTAAAGTAAATGAATAGATGTTTGTTATTTTCACAGATAATGTAGTGAGAAATGACAAGGATACCATCTTGACATTTCACACAGGTAGCTAGGGGGGACCATGAATAAGAAGTCTGGGCCTGAAGTCAGGAAGATCTATGTCCAAATCCAGCCTCAGACATTTACTAGTCTCTGACCCTGGATAAGCCACTTACCTTCTGTCTGCCTCAGTTTCCTCATCTATCAAACGGAGATGACAGCACTTATTTGAAGGATTGTTGTGATGATCAAATGAGATGATGTTCATAAAGCTCTTTGTAAATTGTAACATGCTATATAAATGTTAGTTTTTATTCTAAATAGGTAACTATATAGATTATTATTACTGTTATATGGATGAAAAGCAAATGCCACCTTCATATTTGTCTCCAGTTCTTTTGAATAAGCGCCTCTGCCTCATAGGCAGGCCTTTTTCTTATAATAAAGACAAAGCTGAGCAAACAGTGCAGTTGATAGGCAGTGTAGCAGCCCCCATTTGTAGTTGGGAGTGCCTTTTGTCATCTTAAATTTTAAGCAGTATAGTGGTCAAGGGAGATGAGATCCTGGAGTCTAGTGTCTACTTTATTAGTCAGTTCTTTATTTACTTCGTGATTTTAGTGTTTTCAGGCATCTCCCTTCATAGTCCCTATAAAATGAGATAACATAGCAGTAGCATTGCCTAGAAGGCAGGACACTAATGAAAAGAACACCAGATTCAGAGTCAGAAAAAACCTGGATTCAAGATCCACTCTGCTCCTTGTTGACCTTGTAACCTTGTAGAAGCAGAAAGAACATTGAACTTGAAGTCAGAAGGAGTAAGCTTGAATGCTGGGTTTGTTATTTCCTGTATAAGCATAAGCAAATTATTTAACCTTTTGTATCTCTCATATCCATTTGTCAAATAAGATAATCTTGAAGGTCTGTTCCAGATTCAAATCTCAGGGTCCTCATCTGGAAAAAGAAGCTGTTGGACTAGGTGAGCCGGTATCTTCCAGGCCCAAGGTTGCCATGGTTCCAAAGTTTTCCAGTCCCTACAGCACATTTCAGATAGGGCATGGTCTGTCAGAGCATTTCTAAAAAAGGATGTCTGGGATTTTTTGAGACAACTCAGAATTTCACCCATGATAATCATTTGGAAGAAATGTGTAAGCATAGAGAAGGCCTTGAGAGAACTAGTGGATATATCAAAATATTGACTGGACTGCTGTAGACCAGCCTCATCCTACTTAACTTAGATGACTGAACGTGAAAAGAAAGATTTCAGCGTAGAATAAAGACGACCATCCTGGATGGAGGTCATCCACAATTGGGGCATGCAAGTGATTATAAGATTTTGGAGGTGAAGGAACATTTGGACTCATTCTACAAGTGAGAAAACAGGTTCAGAAAGAATAAATGATTTACAGTTAGTCAGGTGATTAAGTAGCTGAGTAGGATTCAGATCTGGGGCTTTTGACTCAGTGTTTGGTGCTCTCTTGATTGTACCATGTGATAATTCATTCACCAACATGTTCAAGATACCAGCTTTGTGCCAGGCATTTGCTGTGCCCGTGGGCCCCAAAGCAGAGGACGGATTATAATTACTCTGTCCTCTCCCCCCAGGGCCCCTTGTCTGCTTAGATTCTACGGGTAAGATATGAGACGGTGATAATTCATAGTAATACATAAGTTTACTTGAGAGTGCATTGTGAGCTAAGGGGTGGTAGCAGGAAGCATTCTGATCTTAGTGTTGGGTAAAGGAGTACGTTCTCTGAAAAAAAAAAAAAAAACTTTACATTTATTGTGAGGACTTAATCCATGATAACGGATATTTCTAGAATATGTTCTAGGGTTTGAGATTAGCTTGGATCTTAATTAGGTGAGTAGCTAGCAGCCCCATTTCAGCAGTTTGGGGAGGGCCGTCTGGTATCTAAGCCAGCCACAGCCCCCTCTCTCCCTCATCATTTTTATTAATACAGAATCCTGGGGCTGGAGCGACACCGCTTGCTGTGGAAAGATCGAGATTAATTGTACTTTTCATGCACTGTACTTTCTGCATTACCTGTAATAATAATGTACATAGATTAGGTAGGGAGGATATTAAACAGAAGGATTTATGAACATTTGAATATTAAGTTGGTTATCTGTGGCCACCTTAAATGCAAGGTTGTCAAAAATAATTACAGTATACTAGCAAATACCGGCTACCAGAGACAATATAAATACCCTGAGTCAGTGCATATTGGGCTTTTGGCATGAATCATTTGCTCAACAAGGATTGGGAATATGTTTCTCATATTTATGAGGAGGAAATGAAAGAGAGCACGAGATGGGGGAGGGGAGAGGAACAAGCAAAATTAATGGTGTCGCAGACCTAATGTATGAAGCCCATTACAGTGGTTGCTTGGTGTAAGAGGGGACCACACTTTTAACTGTATGAAGCCCAGAGAGGACACACCACATTTTACCTCCTTGGAGGGTTTTTAGATGTTTCTTTGAATGGTCACCATCCTAGTCGATCCTCTGTGCAGTTATGGCTGTTCTTGAATGATTGGAGAATGCACAAGCACCCCCTCCTTGACGCAGATTACAGCTTCTCCTTGCTGAGCAGGTGCTCTTTGCGTGTGACCCGGACAACCTGTCCCTTGGTGTCCAGCTCTCTGGGTGTGAGGCTTTCTACAGCTAGGCTGGTCTCTGAATGATCCGTATAAAGCCACTTGTTGTCCAACTTTGTAGGACCTGCCAGAACCCGGGCTTGGGGGTCCCAGGCGGCTGCACACTCCGTCAGGTAGCGAAGAAGCCTGCTGTACCACCCCACTGGAACAACAAATTCCTTGAGTACAGGGCCGATGTTCATTTTTGTCTTTGTCTCCCTAGCATGCAGTGTGAGTCTCAATTTCCCAATCTATAGAAGGAAGATAATAATATGTGCCTTGTGCTTTCCGAGGGTTGAAGTGGGGAAAGCTCTCTGGCTTAAAGTGCTGTGGAAAAAAAGCATTGTGAGGAGTCACAGTGGAAGTGATAGTAAAGAAAGCAGAGTGAGAGTTGGAAGTTCTGTTTGAAATTCCAGCGTGGCTTTTTATTTCTTACACTACCTGAGACAAATCAGGTTACCTCTGTGGACCTCAGTTTCCTCTTTTCTTAAATAATGTGGTTGATTGGAGAGTTTCTTAACATTTGTTATCATTCTGAATCTTATATTCCCATAAGCAAGAGCCTGACATCTTAAGTCAATATACTTTGATTTGCTTGTCAGACCAGCTCCGATTCATACTCCTGATTTGGAGTGGCTGTCCCAGCTAGAGAATGTACCACGTATAGTCACAACTCCCTACTTGTATTTCAGAGACAGATGCTGGCAGGATCAACTGTTAAGTCGCATTCTCTGCAGGCCTGAATTTTTCTCTCATTTCCCAGATGCAAAGGCATATTGAGTTTGGTCATACCAACATGTAGAGAGAAATGTTTATTTTTTCCTTTAACTAGTAAAGAAATATACCAGCCATGGCTTGGTGCTGATAACACAGTGATTAGCTGAGCAATTATGTATTTGCTCAGTGAAGGTGGGGACTTTCCATTTTTGGACTAAAGGGCTTCTATGCTATGATGATAATAGGATAAATATTATACAATGTGAGACTTGCTTTAATTGGTTACATAATAAGAGAAGGAAAAAAACAAATTAGAAATTATACTGCGATGATTTTATGAAAGATCCAAAGTAGTTAAGTATTTTTGAGGTGTGACTGGGCTTACCACTCAAAGATTGCCTGTGAGTGCCAACTTATTTAATTGTCCCTTAATAACAAAAACAATTAAGAGAATTAAGATTAAGAGAAATTAATTAAAAGAAGAGACATTAATTAAGAGATTAATTAAGAGAATTAAGAGAAAGGGCAAAAGGCAGTTCAGCAAAACAAATCTTTACTTCAACCAAGTCTGACAGAATATGCAGTGTTTTGCATCTATAGGCTTCTGCCTCTGTCAAGAAGGACGGGAGGCATGTTCTCATGGCTGGGATATTTATACGAGGTTTTTCAGGTTGTTTTCCCCTTTACATTCTTGTAAATGGTATGTGTGTGTGTGTGTGTGTGTGTTTCCTAGTTCTGCTTACTCCACTTCATGCTGATTAATCTTCTCATGCTTCTCCATAGAATAATGTATCTTAAAAATATATATTTTTTTATCTTCTTTAGGGAAACTTGGCATTGTAGAATCCATATCAGAATCCTTGATTTGAAAGTCAGGAGACTTGGAATCAAATTTTACCTCTGACACTTAGTAATTGAAAGAGCCTGGGCTCAATGGGTAATTTGTGCTGAGGGTACTGAGTGAGACAAACTGGACTTCAAGATTAAAAACTGCTTTAAGGATCTTATAGGGTAGTAGATACACAGAACACTTGAGCTTAGATAACATCTTGTCCAACACTCACCTTGGCAAAATGAAAAGAATGCCAGGCATGAAATTAGAAAAACTAGATTCTAGTCCTGGTTCATGCTATCTTACTGTGATGTTGGGCAAGCCATTTTACCTGTTCAAGCCTCATTTTGCTTATCTGTGAGATGGTCATGATAGTACTTACACTACTTACTCCACAGAATATTTTTAAGGAAAGTAATTTGTAAACTTTTGTGGTAGTGATAGCAAAGATATTTCAGAGATGGAAAGTGAATCCCAGTTTCCTGACTTCTAGCTCTGTATCCTTTTTATTACACCATGTTGTCTTCTGTGATTTCCTCTTTTCAGCCTTAGTTTCCATATCTGTAAAATGATAATAATCCTTATTCTCCCTTCCTCCTCATTACCCCAAGATTGTCCAGAAAGTGATTAATTTTTTTTCTTCTAGCCATAGTGATTCATGAAGACACATTGGAGTTGTGAGGTGCATTGAGGAAATCAAGGACTCTTTAAGAAACGCTACTTATACAGAGGATTGTTCTGTTTTGAGGAAGATAGTACAGTAATATGTGCTACTCGCACATGCGCACACACACACATGGTGGCCTTATTATTTATCCATTGGGCATATGAGGTTCTAATGGTAAAGGTGGGGGCAGCCGGGTGGTGCAGTGGATAGAACACTGTTTCTGGAATCAGGAAGACATCTTCTTGAGTTCAAATCCAGCCTCAGATACATATTAATTGTGTGACCCTGGGAAAGTCACTTACCCTTGTTTACTTCAGTTTCCTCATTTGTAAAATGAGCTGGAGAGTGGCCAACCACGCCAATATCTTTGCCAAGGAAATTCTAAATGGGGCCACGGAAAGTTGGACATGACTGAGTAACAACAGTGGTGTAGGTGCTCCTTCCCTGCATGCGCGTGCATGTGCTCACACACACACACACACAAACACACACACATACACACACCCTAATTAGACAGTTTCATGGGTAGAGGGCCAAAAAATGACCTTAGCTCATAATCAGGCATTCAGGAAGCCTAAGAGGTCATGGTCCTTCCATACCAATCCATCCCTGGGCCCCAAATAGGACATGCACAGGAAAGCTGAAGGGGAAGACACCACACTGACCAGCCGCTCCAAGCCCTTCATTTTTCAGTGCAAGTGCAGGGCCCACGCAGGGATGTGCCTTAGCAAGGTCCCGCAGTGCCCCCCAAGCCCTTGGCAGACATCTTGGTGGGTCGTGCTGGACGTTGACCTTTCTCGGCCTAGTTTGAGAGCCTCGCTTCAGACCGGTGTTTGGGGTTAAGTTTGTGGTACAGTCACAGGGTTTACACGTTGGAATCGAAGGATAATTTTTTCTGCTCACATATCTACTTTGAGTGCCACACTCAGGTGGGAGCGCCGCCATTTAAGAAGGTCACAGAGAGGGTGAGGGCACAAGGGTAGGTGATGAGGGCCCTCGTTCCATGTGAAGATGAGTTGAAGGAATTTGGAGAGAGTCCCCTTGTAGAAAAGGCCTGGGGGAGCAGGCCCCGGTGGCCGTCTGCAGCTGTCGGCAGGGCCATCCTGTGCAGGGAGGATTGCACTCTCTCTGTTTGTGTGGAGGGGACCGAGCCGGGCAGAGAGCCAGGGCGGCCCTGCCGGGACGACGTGGCTTGGCTCGGCAGAGGTAGGCCTGATGCGGTGAGGAGAGCTTAGCACAGGGCAGCCATGTGCCACGGTGGAGGCGCTTCTTTGTTCAAGCCAAGCCTGGGTGACTGTTGATATTTGTTTTGTGGAGGAGGCTTGTTTGGGGAGGGCCTGTAGTATGTGGCCAACTCTTGGGTCTGAGGTTCTGTAATCAACTTATTTCATAGGAGAACTTGAGGCCCAGGTGTGTACAGTTCAGCTACATATTAGTTATGGAAACCGGAAGGGATGTTAAAGCATAGGCTGTCTTTCAAAGGTTCCTCAGAGGCAGCTAGGAATTCAAGAGCCAGGATTCAAAATCATTGTGCTTTTAGAACTTGTATGTCCTTAGTTGTTTTCAGGTTGTCTCCCACATTAGAATGTGAACTCCAAGAACGGGGCAATCTGGGTTTGTTTGTTTTTTTTTTTTTTTTTTTTTTTTTTTTTGATCTTTCTATTCCCAGAGCTTAGTATAGTCCTGGCTAATAGTAACTTTGCGAGCATTTATTAAGCTCCTACTATAATAAATGCTTGACTGACTTTGACTCCAAATCTAGTACCCCTTCTACTCTAACACTGTCTTTTTAATAGACTCTGAACTCAAATATAAATATAGAAAAGACCATTTTGAGTGTATAATTTGGAGGACATGAAATAGCCAAACAAAGTTGGCTTCATTCTGTATAGGATATGTGGAATTTTGCAAAAATTATACTATAATTTTAAAAATTGTGCAAATGTGCCGTGCGTTTATGTTGTCTTTTAGATTGATTTTGGAGCAGTGACATTTTAGCCCGGTAATTGGTTCTGCATTATGTTCAAACGTGCGTGTGCTCAAACAGTGACTGCCACAGGTATTTGCCCTTTCTAAAATATACATGTGCCTAATGCAGACTGTCAGGAGCCGGGAGCCGCCGGCAGATGCTGGGGCCACACACCGCCCTCTGCTGGCCGGAACCCCGGGCTGTTGGAAAGCTTGCCTCCCCCTTCCCCAGCCGGCTTCTGGGGACCTGGAAGCTCTGACCAGGGAACCCTGCGCAGCCTGTGCCTGCTTCAGGCTGCTGTAATTAACTTTGTCATCAAGCTGGCGTTAGTCACCAACAGAAAATATTCAAGCCGGAAGGAAGCTGGGAACCCAGAGTGTTGGAACGGGGACCTTGGAGAGTCCCCTCACCCCTTTCCTTGCTCCTGCATGTGAGGACACGTGCCGGTGGCGAGGTCGTGCGGTAGAAAGAACCTTGGGTAAGGGACCATCTCCTGAGGGATGTGAGGCTCAGGTGCTTTTGTTACTATGTATGCTTTGGGTGGTAAGTTCTTTATCTGTAAAACTGGGAGAACATGACTTCTCTTCCCTTCCCTACCTCTGGGCATACCTGAAATAAAAGCGTGAATTGTTTTTATAAAGGGCAAAGTGCTGACAAAACTTGAAGCTATTATTATTTTCATTGTTACTATTCTATCTAGTACTTTTAAGTCTAGTTTGCTAGACTACTGATCCAATACTTTAGTCCTCAAGGCCTCATTGTATAAAACCCAGCTCTTTAAACTATGGCTTATGACTCCATATGAGGTCTTGAAACTGGACGTGGGGGTTGTGAAATTACGGTTTATTATCAGTAAGTATTTGATTTGCATGCCTAGTTATGTATCTGTCTACCTGGGGTGATGTAAAAATTTCTTGGACAAAAAGTGGTTGTTAGTGGAAAAAGTGTAAGAAGCTCTGGTGTAATCATGAAGCTGAAACTTGAGGGAGGGTCTAATAGTCTGTTTTTTCCCCCTCTCCTTTCTGAAGAGCCATTTAGGGAATGTATTGGTGGATATGAAGCTCATCGACATAAAAGACACGCTACCTGTAGGCTTCATCCCAATTCAGGAGACTGTGGACACACGTAAGTCATTCTTTAGTACTGCTTGTCACGTGTTAAAGTTTTCTTTCTCTAAGAATGATTATAACTGTTTTCCTTTTATGCTTTCTTTTGAAAATATTTTAGGAATTTTATTGTGTGCCAGAAATATAGGCAAAAAGAGTCATAGAATTTTAGAGTGGTTTTAGGGTTGAAAAGAAACTTAGAATATAGAATGTTAGAGCTAGAAGGGACTTGAGTACAAGAAGAGAATTTTAGAACATGGAACATTTGAATGTATAATGATAGAGTTGGACAAGGCTTAGAAATCTAATCAGTTTACTAATTTTATAAATGAGGAAACTTAGGTCCATAGAAGTGAGGGGTCTTGAACTAAGGTCAGAAATTTAGCCAAATCTAAGACTCCAACCATTTAGTCTTCTGAATTAAAGGTCAGCATTCTGTTAAGTGCGAGAATAAGGAAAACCTGAGTTTATATTTAGCCCTAAATGCTTACTGTGTGACCCTGGGCGACCACTTAACCTGTTTGCTTCATTCCAATGGAGAAGGAAATGGCAAACCGTTCCAGCATCTTTATCAAGAAAACTCCATGGACAGCATGGATGTGCTTTGTATGATCTGTAGAGTCATGAAGAATCAGATTTGACTGAATAAGAACAATTCTATTATATATCATAGTTTTTCCATTCTTGCCTCCAAGGAATTGTATGTTGATATTCTGGCTCATGCCACATAAATAAAAAGGGTTTTTTCTGTCTTAGGAGGGTGATCCCTCAAGTATGACCATTACATGGAAGAAATTGTTTTTAAAGTTTTATCTTTAGGAAATGTATTCCTGATCAAGCTTTTCTTGTGCCAGAATTTGGCATAGGATCCAGATGTAAAAGAAAAAAAAATCAAAATCTTAGAAACAGAAATAGCTTCCTGCTTTTTGACTTCCAAAGCAAGAATTGTCTGTTTCACTGAATCTCCACTTCCTCTGCCTTGTAGATGATCTAAAGCCAAGGCTGCCTCAGACTGTAGCATGAGAAAAGCAGTGTTACTGGCTCCAGTAACTGGGGGAAAGATGGGCTCAGAACATTTTGCCTTCTGAAAACAGTAGGCCAATCTCTATCCCAGCAACAATTTAGAGAGATAGATGAGGAATAGTCACACAGAACACAGTTGTGGGTTTGGGGGGAATAAGTCACCTCAGCAGTTTGGGCAAAACTCAATAGATGAACAGTAGGGACTCTATCTTAAAGGAGGTATTTGTCTATGGTTTGGAGATTGACCATTAGACTTCATCAAAAAGAGGTCTGTGTCAGAGTAAGAATACATAGAATTAGGATCCAATAAAATAAACTGAAAACAAAAACTGTGTACTCTTTGATAGATATAAAAAGGATCTTCAGGGATAGCATTATGAACATCAATTATCATATAGTCCTGCAGTAAATTGTGATATTATAAAATGACATAGATCTTAGATGCCATAATTTAGTCCAAGGGTTCTCAACTTGGGGTTCACATCTGCCTTCCCTGTCATGGATCGATGCAGGCAGTCTGTGACGGATGGGAAAGAAGATTATTAGTTTGTTTCAGTATGATTGTATTTCTTTTGTGATATTTTGCATTTGAAAATATTATTCTGAGAAGGGATCCATGACTTCAGAAAAGATTAAAAATCCCTGATCTAATCAAAGCCCCTCATTTTGAAGGTGAGGTCTAGAAAGGAGCAACAATTTGCTCAAGATTACGTGGTTAGTGATAGAACTGATATGTGCCAGCATCTGTCAGCTGAATCCCACCCCAGTGCTCTTTCTGTTCCACCCTGCTGGTTGCCCTGTGCCAGTTAGGTGGCACAGTAGAGAAAGCTCTGGGCCTGGAATCAGGAAGATTTGAGTTCAAATACTTACTTACTATAAGATCAGATACTTACTGTGAGACCTTGGGCATGTCACTCAACAAATTTTGCTTCAGTTTTCTCATTTGTAAAATGGGGATAATAGCATCTACCTCCCAGTATTGTTGTAAATATCAAATGACAGAATATTGCTCAAGTGCTTAATGTGGTACCTGGCACATAGTGAGTTGCTTAATTCTGTTCTCTTCCCCACCTCTCTAAATTTGATTTGAGCTAAATATAAATTTATTGTGATTTGTTTTTAATATTTGCTTATTTCAAAGATAATCTGATTTCCTTGGTATGGGGCTATCTCCTCAGACATTTAACATGATCTATTATTTAATGTTTGTTGTAAAAAAAAAATCAAACTGGCAGTAAGTTTTCTGGGGATGAGCCTCTTTGTGTGTACTTGTCCTGATGGCAGATATACAATCTCTTATTGGGCCCATCCTAAAGACTTCCCAGAGTAGTTCCACCTGCTAAAGCTTGTGTTTCATTATCATTACTTTGAAGACCTAATCTTCTCTCTATCATTCCCATATATTAGCCAAAGTTTGGATGTTTGTGCCTAGTCAGATGTGCCTAATCTAAGAAGGCAAATTATATATATATAGGGAACAAAATATTTAAGTATCTCTTCTCTCTTCCCTTTTTACTCCCTCCCCTGAATAGGACAGCTTATAATTTATTGACTGATCACAATGATAATACAATTATTGGAAAGATGGGAGAATCAGAAGAATGCCTATTTTAGGTTTGATTTGGCCAACAAGGAAGGATTATTTGTGAGGGTAGAATTCATAGAAACCTTGAGGAAGATGACTACTCAGCCTTAAAATTTATGATAGAGAAAAGTTGGTAATTCTCTTACATGCATTTTAGATTTGGGATTTAGATTTCAAAGGATTTGAGGAAAGAAAGAAAAATTCTATAGGGGAGAATCCTATAAGGAGTGGGCATCTTGTCCATCAGTTGGAGAATGGCTGAATAAATTGTGGTATATGAAAATTATGGAATATTACTGTTCTGTAAGAAATGACCAACAGGATGATTTCAGAAAGGCCTGGAGAGACTTACACGAACTGATGCTGAGTGAAATGAGCAGGACCAGGAGATCATTATATACTTCAACAACAATACTAGATGATGACCAGTTCTGATGGATCAGGCCATCCTCAGCAACAAGATCAACCAAATCATTTCTAATGGAGCAGTAATGAACTGAACTAGCTATGCCCAGAAAAAGAACTCTGGGAGATGACTAAAAACCATTACATTGAATTCCCAATCCCTATATTTATGCACACATGCATTTTTGATTTCCTTCACAAGCTAATTGTACAATAATTCAGAGTCTGATTCTTTTTGTACAGCAAAATAATGTTTTGGTCATGTATACTTATTGTGTATCTAAGTTATATTTTAATATATTTAACATCTACTGGTCATCCTGCCATCTAGGGGAGGGGTTGGGGGGGGGTAAGAGGTGAAAAATTGGAACAAGAGGTTTGGCAATTGTTAATCCTGTAAAGTTACCCATGTATATATCCTGTAAATAAAAGGCTATTAAAAAAAAAAAAGGAGTGGGCATCTTGTGATGGGATCAATTTCCATGACTTGTCAGCTTAAAAAGAAGAGGGTTTATGCAATGAGAAGAAGCAATAGAAAGAAGCAGCTAGTTAATAAATACCTGGTGATTAAATTTCACAGAACTGGACTGATTTAAGTTCCATACCTTTGCCCAAGATTATAGTACTACTAATAACAAAAATAACCAACATCTGTATTCTGCTTTAAGGTTTGCAAATCACTTTACATGTGACATTTCATTTGATCCTCACCACCTTGTGAAGTTAGTGCTATATTTTTCCCTATTGTTGATAGTTTCTGGGGCAGAATTTTAACTCGAGTTCTCCTGACTTCAGTTCCTTTTTAGTGCCTACTAAACCATCTTACTGCCTGGAGATGAAGCACAGCCAGAAGACACTCTGCAGGCATTTTTCTCTAAGTTCCCCAAAGTACATGTTCTTTAGCACTTTTAGCTGCTTAAGTAGGCTCAAAATCATTAAAGGAAGAGCTCAGGACCATCTAATGTGATGGTGTGTGATTTATCTAATTTTTTATCTAAAATTTCTTAGTCCTTCCAGACAAACTCTATTAAAATCCCCATTGTGACTACTCCAGAACTTTTCTCTCTTCCAGCCCACTCCACCAGCAGATTACACATTAGAAATAGAAACTAACTGCCTTGAGCTTCCTCCTTCCTTGTTCTGTACCTTAAAACCCCATCTTTTATCACCTTATATTTTCCCTTCTCTTTGGCTCCTATTTGCAAGGAAATGATGAACCTTCTATTAAGACCAGGTGCTCTCTCTCCGTTCTTGATTCTATCCCTTCTATCTCCACCAGAGTCTTGTTCCTTCAGGGTCCCCCTCTGCTCATCTTTAATATCTCCTCACTAAGTTTATTTGTAAGGAAACTTGTCTTCTAAGGAAGGGGTTTAGGCTTTCTTGAGCTCTGGCTCTTTATGTCTCTGCCCGGTGCTCTAGAGAGAGAATCAGTTAAAATTTATTTCTAGGATACTCCCCAAAAGAGTGAGATAAAATCCAGTCTAGGATAGGTATTGACTTCCTTTACACAAAAGAAGTGCTTAACACAAAAGACCCACAAACATACATTAACAAAGACTTAAACAAACAGTAGTAATAATTTATAGCTACTGTTATATCCTCCCCAGAGGCTGATACTTAAAACATCAAAAACGTGATGCATTTTGTTGGACTGCTGTCTCAGCTTTTCACCTCAGCTCTTCTTTGTCTGAACAGCTCCTTCCAGCTCCTTATCTTATGGGAAGCCAGGCTGTGGATCAGTCCCTCTTTTTGCCTATGGCAATCATTTCAGAGAAGTGCCATTGTAGTTACTGGATGCTCCTTGGAAAGGGTAGCTGGCAGTGGCTAAGACACAGCAGCCCCGGCCTCGCAAACTCATGGAGTAACCTCCAAGGCTAGAAGCAGCCATCCTGGGCTCGCTGCTCATGCAGCACAAGCTGCGCAAGGGCTTGGAGATCCAGTCTTCGGTTTTCTTGGTCATGTACTAGAAGCCACCATGCTTCCAGTGGGAGAAGAGTGGTTCCTCTTCCTGCCATCCCAGGAGGGGCATAATTAGCAGGTCTAGAGGATGAGGAGCTTAGTCTCCAGTCTACCAGCTTTGATTCAGCCTCTTCACTCTTCAGCTCTCTTGGGAAATTGAGGGGCTACCTATGGTTTACTGTACCATCCCAGAGCAAAAAGTCTCTTGGTTTTGAGTCACATGCATTCCCCAAAGTGAAGTTTCATTTTGTTTTTGTTTAAGTACTTAAAATAATACCTTACACATGGTAGATTTTTAATAAATTCTTGTGAATTGGAGGGACCTAAGCAGTTTCATGGAAGAGGTGATATTTGAGATGGCTTTTTTAAAGAGAGAGGATTTTGATATTTCATTGAGTTTTTAATCTCAATATCTTTATAATATTTAATGTATTTAGAAGGAAAACATCTCTTTTTTGAAGTTTGGATAGACAAGGCCAAGGAACATGCATAGTCACTGAATCTCAGAGTTAGAAGAACCCCAGAAGCCATCTGAAACTGTAATAACAATCACCTTTTAAAATCCCCAAACTAGATGTCATCTACTCTTTATTGGGAAACTTCAAGTGAGTTAGAACTTAGGGCTTGCCAAGGCAAGCCATTGCATTGTGTGATAGTTCTAATTGTTAGGAAGGTTTTCCTTGAGATACTATTTTTGTGGATTACAAAGATTATAAGATATTTTTGGAGGCAGGCCACATAGTCCAATTATAGTGGAGAGAATATTGCTTGAAATGAATCATTGTTTTATGTGACTTTTTTTTGTTATATTATTTGTAATGGGTTTGCCCATATGCCAGTAAAGACTCAGAATTCTTTTCAAGTAGTACAACCATTCCCAGATTGAGTGTAGTAAGGAAGATGGTGTTGAATATAAGAATATTAGATAGCTTCAGAGGGCCTGGGTTTGAATCCCATTCAGAGTGGCTGAGTGAATTCCAGAGGAGCTGAATTTGAATCCGAGTTTGGCAATGATCTGTGTAACCTCTGGCTAAGTATTTCACTTCCTTGGGCCTGAATTTCTTCACCTATTAAAAGAAAGGATTGGACTAGATGATTTCTATTACCCCTTTTAATTATAAATCCTATGGTCCTATAGGAACTGACTGTTGACTTTTTAGAAGTACATTGATTCTGCTCTGGAAGTGATAATTTGTTAGATCACTTTCATGAAATCTGAAAGCTCCAACTGATGTAGCCTGATTGGCTTAGCTTATCTACTGATAGGAAGATCCCCAGGGGAGAGAAGAATCTCCATGCATCATTGGGGCAAAACCAAATTATTTCTTGATCAGTTTTATGGATAGGGCCTGGCCTGCAGTATCAAGTTTCAGAGTCTTGCCTTGTTATCTTCTCTTTTCATCTGAGCAAGAATTAATTAGGTACCTCATATGTATGGAATGTCTTTATACTGAGAAAAATGTGTCTCATTCAAACTTCAAGCCCAAATATTTTCTAAAATAGTTCTCTACAAACAGTAGGTATTTAATAAATCCTTTCCAAACAAAAGAATGAATGGATATATGTATTGTTGCTATGAGAGGTATGAAGGAAATTAACAATGCCCCTCAAGTAACTTACAGCAGTGTTGTGTGTGTGTGTGTGTGTGTGTGTGCTCGCGCATGTGTGCATGTGCATGCAGAGTTCGAACCTGGCTCCTTGGACTCCTAATCTGGTGCCCTTTCCACTGTAGCATAGAGCTATTTTAATAGATGCTGGAGATCATCTCATCCAAATTTGGCCTGCTGCCTGTGTCTGTAGGGGCATCTGCTAAGAATGATTTCAGATATAAAAACCATTCTTAGCTTGTGGACATACAAAAACAGATAGTGAGTCAGATTGGCCATAGTTGGGCCATGATTTGTCGACTTCTGATTTAGTCTAATCTTTTTTATTTTTTTTACAAGGGGAAATTGATGCCCAGAAAAAGGAAACGATGATAACAGCTTGTGAGTGTGTTAGGGTTTATACTACACGCTCCTCATGCCAACCCTCACCACTTAAATCTGTGAAAGTAAAAACTGCACTAAGACTGAAACCGCAAGGGCTGCCCTCTCTGCTTTGTTGAAATAGGCCCAGAAATCGGCGAGATCCCCTTCTCCGCGGCTAACTTTGCTTTGCTTATGATCCTCTGTAAGGGAAGGTGCTTACGTTGCATTAGTGGCCTGAGTCAGTCTGTGCATCTGCCTGCTCATGTGCTCTGCAACTTTTCATCTGTATCCTCCCACACATCTGCTGGGAGGGTCCATCTCCTGGGCTTGGTGGTTGTCCTGTTGGACACTGCGTGGATGTCACTGAAGTATGGGAGCTTTCCAGTGTTTTGTAGCTTTTGTAGCAACTGTCTGTCTCTCCCGCACATATACACACACATTTCCCTTGGGCAGGTGTCTTGCAGATAACATCCTTTGCCTTACTTTTACAACTTAATTATTTGTAAGGTCTATTTATGCTCAACATGAACTTTTTTTTTATTCCCTTTTGTGGAACCTTAGTTTTCAGGAACTGCTGCAGTATTCTGGCTCTATCATGAGAAAAATATTTGTAGTGGTGGAATAAGTGTAAGTATTATTATTTTATTTTAAAGTTGAGGAAATTGGGAGGAAAAAAGTGAATTTTTTGACCATAGTTAATAATTCAGAGCTGAGACTTAGATCCAGGTCTCTAATACCTTTGTGTGCTACATCACTTGGCCTCTGTAGGAAGTTAGAAAAAGGAAGGATCAATGTGAGTCAGAGCAATTCTGGGAAGGCTTCATCAATTATGTGGAACTTGGAAATACAGAAAGAATTGTGGAAGGACTTGGTTGAAGGGCATACACACATTGAGCAGAAGTGAGAACAAACATAACCTGTTCAAAGGGCAATTAGAATTAACAGGATGAAAACATTTAGAGCCAGATTATAGAGGACCTTGAAATGTAGGAAAAGGATTTTGGTTTTTGGCAGGAAGATCATGTTATTTGGCCATTAAAATGGAATTTAAGATATTAGGACATCCAATTAGAAGTGACCAGTGGTTGGAGCCACATGTGTAAATTTGTTTTTCTTTAATTTTCTTTTTCATTAATGAATTTAACAATTCTCAACAGCCATAAATATGTTGCATTATACAAAAAGGAACAAGACACTTGTATTAGAAACTGTAAACCTTTTATAGAAAAAGCTTGTTTTTAAAGTTACATCAAAAAAGTAGTTGCAGAGCTGCTCTATTTATGTTCTCTAATGCACTTTTTCTTCAGTGCATTCAAAATATGTTTTATTGATGCTATTTTCTGTGAATCTTCATTAGCGTCACTAAATTCTTTCTCTGATTAGAAACTCTCTTTTATAAAAAATAATGTAGTCCACAAAGCAAACTGATATTGTAGCCCTGTTTGTGAAGTCTTATCTCTTTTCCACAGATCTTCAGACTATTATTTCCCTATCCAAAGGTGAGAAGTATATTTTATTATCTTTTGAAGAATTTACTTTTCTTCATTTGTTATTGCCATCACATAAATTTTCTTTTGATCCTGCTTATTTTACTCAACACTAGTCTATACAAGTCTTTCCATGTGTCTCTGAAACCATTATTCATGTTTATGGCATTATAATATTCAATTATATTAATATACTATAATTTGTTCAACCATTCTCCAATTGATGGACACACATTTTTCTTCTATTTTTTTGCTGCTACAAAAAGTATACATTTTTCCCCTCTATCTTTGATTTCCTGGAGTTATAGCTTAATGATAGTATTAGTGGGTAAAAGGACAAGTATAGCTTAATGATTTGGGGGGTATAGTTTTAAATGCTTTTCCAGAACATTGGAATCAGTCCAATCATTCCCTGAACATGGGATTTGTCCTATTTCTACTCTGCCCATAGAGCCAAGTTGAAAAATAAATAGCAGTCTTAACTTATGCATGATAGCCTGTGGGGTTATTTGAACACAGTTCTCAGGTTCTTTCAGTCTTCTCTTTTTCCAATTGAAATATCCCTAGTTACTTCAGCCAATTCAATCCTTACATGACATAAAATTAAGAATCTTCTCCATCTTGATTGCTCTTCTCTGGATGCTCCCCCGTTTACTAGTTGCAGGACAAAAAGAGAAAGCTAGAAGCATGTGGTCTAACTAGAGCAGAGTTCCAGGAATACTCACTTTCCTAATTACAATTACTATGCCTTTCTTCAGGCAGCCCAAGATTACATTTATGTTTGGAGCACTGTTGACTCATGCTGTTGCTTCAAAAGTCTGCTAAGATGCCTTCCTAGTTCTTTCACAGATAAACAGCTTTCTATTAAACCCTCCCCCATTCTGTGCTTGTAAGGCTGATTTTAAGAAAATAATTCAAATGTAAGACTTTATTCTCATTGAACAATTTACTTATAATTGAGTCCTGATAATTGGGAACCAGACATGTTCATGACCCATGAGATATATATTGAGGCAGTCATGCACCCACAGTACCTCCACTTTGGTTTTGGCTTGCAGCAATGTAGTAGCTGACTTTGGTTCCATGTTTGTCCTTGTGGAAGGCATTTGACAACCCCATACTAAAAGGCATGGAAGCAAGCCCATGGCCTTGTGTCACTGGTCACTGGGAGAGCGCCAGAGCATTGCCCATCATCCAGAACCCAGGCAGGCAGGCAGGCATGAAGTGCTGTTCTGATGAACTTCTCTGGGCAGCTGAACCCTCATGAGTGACAGTTCCAAAGGCCTTGCTCAGATCTGCAAATATTGTATACAGACTTCTGTTCTGTTCCTGGGATTTTTCCTGGAATTGTTGGGTGATAAACATCCCATTTACTGTTCTTCAGCCCCTTCTGAAGCCATGATGACTTTCAGGTAGGTGACCTTTTTCTAGGTGAGGGATCCACCTATTAAGGAGGACTTTGGCAAGAATCTTGCCAGCAAGGACCAAGAGAGAGGACCCCGTGTGATTGTCACAGGACAGTCTATTCCCTTTACCTTTATAAAAGGAAGACAATGGAGATGGCCTTGAACTCCTGGACCATAACTTCTTCTTGCCATGTTATCTGGAAAATTTCAATCAGCTTTTGTATGAGCAATGGACCCCGCACTTTGTTAATCTCAACTGGAATAGAATCAGCACCCAATGCTTTCCCACATGAAAGTATTCCAATGGCATTCAAAACCTTGTCTTCAGTTGGAACTTCAGCTAGGGAGTGATTAGAGGTGAATGGTCTATTGAGAACTCTGTAGAAGTGTTCAGCCTATCTCTCCAGGAGCTCGTCCTTATCCCTAATCAGTGTAGTCCATCAGCACTGAGTAGTTGAGATGCACTGGGGTCTTTGGCCCATAAATAGCTATCAGTGCATCATAAAAACGCTTTGTATTATTGCTGTCAGCATAAAACTGAATCTCACCTACCTTTTTACTAACTTTTTTTCCCCCTGAGCCAATTGTGGTTAAGTGAATTGCTCAGGGTCACATAGCCAGGAAGTGTTAAGTGTCTGAGGCCAGATTTGAATTCAGGTCCTCCTGACTTCAGGGCCGGTGCTCTATCCATTGCTCTACCTAGCTGCCCCATTTCTTAAAAACTAATTTTGGCCTAACAATTAATACCCGGAAAACATTGGTCCTCTACCAGCCAGCTCCACACTATCCATAGGTGGAACCATCAGCTACAGTATATGGTGAAGTTGTGAGGGCAGTGGATAAGTTCCCTTACCTTGGCAGGATACTTTCCAGGGATGTCCACGTTGATCATGAGACTGACACATGCATTGCCAGATCTGGCTCTGTGTTTGGGAGGCTCAGAAGGAAAGTGTGAGAGAGGTATTAAACTGATACCAAACTGAAGGCTACAGGGCCGTTGTGCTGACCTCATTGTCGTATGCCTGTGAAATCTGGACCATCTACCAGCGCCATGCCGGGAATGTCTTCTATTGGAATTGTCCTAGGAAGATTCTGACGATCACCTAACAGGATAAGTTCCTGAGGTTCTTTCTCAAACTAAAGTGCCAAGTGCTCCAACTCTGCTGCAGAGAGCACAGCTCCGCCAGGCTGTACACACTGTTCCAAGTGCCAAATGTGCGCTTTCCAAAAAATGTTATTTTATGGAGGACTCACACAGGGCGAGCACTCATGAGGTGTCAGAAAAAGCAGTACAAGGACACTCTCAAGGCCTCTCTCTTTTTTAATTTTATTTTTTTATTATAGCTTTTTATTTACAAGTTATATGCATGGGTAATTTTTCAGCACTGACCCTTGCAAAACTTCTGTTCCAACTTTTCCCCTCCTTCCCCCTACCCTCTCCCCCAGATGGCAGGTAGTCTAATACATGTTAAATATATTGAAGTATATGTTAAATCCAATATATGTGTACATATTTATATAGTTACCTTGTTGCACAGGAAAGATCGGATTTAGAAAGAAGATAAAAATAACCCGAGAAGAAAAAAACAAAAATGTAAGCAACGAGTAACAGAGAGTGCAAATGTTATGTTGTGGTTCAAACTCATTTTCAAGGAATCTCTCTTAAAGAACTTTGGAATCTATTGTGTGACATGGGAGACACTGGCACAGAACTGCCCAGCAGGGCATGCCCTCATCAGAGAGGCGCTGGGCTCTGTGAGCAAAGCAGAATGGAACCAGCCCAAAAGAAATGTGAAATGCCCAAAGTTAGAGAAGCTAGTCCAAATGTTCCCATTCCTGTCTGACCTGTGGCTGAGCATTCTGAGCTCATACTGGTCTGATCAGCTACTGTGGGAAACACTATAACTTAATAACATAGGGATGTCATTTTGGTCCTCTTTGAGAAGGAAGGACAACCAATTACCAACCGAGGTGATAAACTGGGCCTGTGGAGGAAGCTCCAGGGGCCAGATCAGCTCAGCATTCCTTTCTGTTAGGCATCCCCTGCCTGACTTAGAATTCTCATCTGTCACCCCCTCCTTTCTTTCCATGTGTGTAATCATGGAATAAAGACCACTTCTTTGATGGCAGGTC
Source organism: Sarcophilus harrisii (assembly GCF_902635505.1). Lineage (NCBI taxonomy): Eukaryota > Metazoa > Chordata > Mammalia > Dasyuromorphia > Dasyuridae > Sarcophilus > Sarcophilus harrisii. The sequence continues at coordinate 450,907,864 of NC_045427.1, forward strand.
AGGTGTTCCAGTTTTTTAAGATTTTCTTTTAAACTTGAGGGCCATTGAAACATTTCTAAAAGTTCACATAGCAAAGTAGAGGTCAGGTCAGAAAAAAGCATGGATAAGTAGATCAGTTGTGAAAGATATGTGCTGAACATAAATACATATATATACATTTTAAAAGTGAACAGTATAAAAAAAGATTGCTTTTGCATAAATAGTCCTTTTTTGTCTTCTATTTGGTGTGTAGAAGTGCTCGTTTTGGGAGCTTTCAATTGAGAATTTAAAATTTTTTTACCTCTCTACATCTTAGTAGATTAATTAAAAAAATTTTTCTAAATTCATTTTTTAAAAAATGGCCTAAAATAAGATTTTAGAATTGGAAAAAAACCTTACATGTTTTTTGTATGTTGTGGACCCCTATAGTAATTTCATGAAAATTTTGGACCCCTTTTCAGAATGTTTTTAAATGTATAAAATAAATATTATAAAGAAAACATTATATTGAAATGCATTTGTGTTTATGAAAGGGAAATAAGTTGATCTCCCCCCCTAGTTTAAGAATCTGTGGCTTGATCTAACCATTTAACTTCATAGAAAAAGAAACTAAGGCCTAAAGAGAGATTGAGTGGCTTATTCAATATGTAATAGGCAGCAAACCAGAATCCGGTCCTATGGGCCTTGTAAACATCTGACTCTAAACCAAAGGGTCTTTTCTAATGATGAGATTCTCCATACTTTGCTAGACTGGTCTTTATAGTAAACAAACATACTGTCTATTGCCAGACCAGATCTGAAGCCTTTCCAAGTTGATAGGACCTACAAGGATATCTGTGTTTTACTAGCACAGCTTTGGAGAACCCAGGATTATCTCCCTACCACAGGAAGGTATCAGATGAGAATTAAATGGAGGATGGCAATAAATCATAGATAAAAGGAAAATTTAAGTTTTAATTCAGATGTTAAAAAGTTGATTTTTGTGGATGCTGGCTTAGCTTAAGTACTTTCATTTTGAAATTGTTCTCCATTAGGTGACCTAGGTTATTTGTGTCCAGGAAGATGGTACCTAATTATAGAAACCAGATTTATCTAAATAACTCTTGGATATTCCTGAAGTACCTGTTTTTGCAACAGCTTATGCTTTTTCTCTCCTTTAAAAATCACAGTGTCCTAAATTGAAAAATCTGAAACGAATTGTGAAACTAGAACTGGAAGGGACCTTAATAACCATCCAGGTCAAACCTTTCATTTTTACAGATTTTACAGAGGTTGTGACTTATCCAAAGTCATATAGATATTAAATGTTAGAATCAAGATTTGAGTCCAGGTCTATTGATTCCAGAGGCCCAGGGCTTTTCTGCTGGTACTACATGACCTTTCCAACTTTATTAGCTGGTGGCAATCCAGCCTTCACTTAAAGGACATCTGAAAGAGATGTATCAAAACACAGGTGGACTGCATGCCCGACCAACCAATTAACAAAATAAATAGAAATACAATAAAACAGACCAAGTCAATATGTGGCCTGCAGGGATACTTATGGATTGGCACCCATCCCCCCTCTCTATTTAAGTTTGATACCACTAATGTAGAAGATTGTAGTTTCCCAAGACAACCAGATAATCCTTTTAGTCAGTATATAGTCCAGATCTTCAGGGATGACTGTTCATTACCCAAATAATATGCCAGAGTTTTGTTAAATTAGGCAAGAGGAAAAAAAATAAAAGAAGAATCCTGTAATTAATTTAAAATGTAGTTGTTGTAATCCATATAGCACTTAAAAAATGGAAGCTGTTTGTTTTAGTAAAGTAATGTGTACTTTCTCAGTGTTCATTAGCACGACTGAACACATTTCTATTGACTATTTATAACATGTTTACTTAAAATTAGGCCTGCTTATGCATATGTAATTAGTGGCTCCATCTCCTAATCCGAATTCGCTGCAGATGGAGACATTGAGCAAAGAGCAGCAATACATGAAGACATAAAACATCTGGATTTTATTTTTTAAGTTTTAGGAAAGGTCTTGGCTTATTCATCTCTTCAAAGGCTTGAACTCCCTAGCCAACATTCTATAACTATGGCATAGGTTCAATTTTTATTTTTAATACTGTCCATAAATTCTAATATTTGATATTTAAAAATAAATGTTTTATTAATGCTTTAAATATATATATATATATATATATATATATATATATATTGTTGTCACTTCCTAATTATGCCCCCATGTAAATGGTACATTTTCTTCTATACCAATAAAATATTGTTATTTTGTTGTTATATTGTGAACTTCTTGGTTATGTTGGACAGTGTTTATGTTGGACAGTGTTTGCTTAATTCTGTACTGATAGGTAACTTCCCCTGTGCCAAGAGAGTTTAGTCCTCTGAAATCAAGACTGGTCATTCTATTGGTCAGTCTAGATTTTTTTTAGTGTTTTCCTTGACATTGTTGTTATTGTTTTATAGATTATTTCATTTCTACTTAACTTGACTCATAGATTTAGAGTTGGAGCTACTTAAAGGCCATCTAGTACAATACCCTTATTTTACAGATGAAAAGACTGAGGACCAGAGCGTTAAGTGACTTCTCCAAGATCACACAGCAGGTAGTAAGTGATCAAATCAGGATTGAAACAACGTCCTTTAACTCCAGATCTAGGTGGCTTTCCACTGCACCATGCTGCCAAAATGTCTTTGAATTCTTCATATTTATCATTTCTTACTACATAATCATAATCCATTATATATTTTTGTAACATAAGTTTAGTCATTCTCTCATTAATAAGTATCCTCTATAATTATAGGTTTGTAAAGTATAGCTATCAACATTTTTCTATATATGGGTAGCTGCATGATTCTGGACAGTGTGGTTTTCTCTCTTGTAAAATTAGCAGGTTTGACTTGATGACTTCTAAGGTGCTTTCCAGATCTGTTGTTATTTGTCCTTCATTCTCAGAGAGGACCAGGACATCAGGGAGGTGATGCCATGACATGCAAGTGAATTGGATGTAAGTGAGGGAGGCTGTGAAGGGTCACCGGCCTCACCTTCTCTTCCAGAGCATCTGGGTCCAGTGGCCAGACATAGATCAGGATGACTAAAGGGGGAATGCAGTAGGAAACCTGGGCCTTTTATAAGCTAAGGTCTTCAACAGATTGACCAGTATACAGACAAGGGAATTTAAGGTAATTTAAAGAAGAGAAGATTAATAATTAAGACATAAAAAAGTGGATTGGGCCATGACCAGAGATGGTGGGTCCCACTACTTCAGGGAGCATTCAAGCAAGGCAGATATCTATTTCCAAATTTAAATCTATGACTATAGGTTTCTATTCTTGATTCTTTTGATGTTCCCTTTTCAACTCTGCTCCTTTGAATTCCTAGCTTTCTTACATACCACCTTTTCTAGGAGCCTTTTATCAAGATCCATTATATATATTTTTCTTAATATTTTGGTCAGATGCTTTCTTTGTTGTTAGATTTGCTGAGGTCTGAAAAGAACATATTGAATTCTTTTAAGGAATGATGTATTTTCTTTTCCTGATCACTTTTACTTGTAGTTCATCTGATTTTTCCTTTAAGTATTTATGCTATTCAGTTTGGTATATACATTTAAATTTTATATTGTTTCATAATTTAAGGTGCATTTAAGCATGATGTTTTATTGCTTCTCACTCTTAACCATGCCTACTGTTGCTGTTTTCTTGTCTTTTCTTGTTATCCCTGCTTTTTCTGATTGAACTGAAACACAATAGATTCTGTTCAAACCCCTCATTTTGACTCTGCATGAATCTTTATGCTTTAAAAATGTTTCTTACAAAGAACAAATTGTGGGGTAGTGTCATCTGATCAATTTTGGCACCCTTTTCACCTTTTCATGCCATTCACTTTCAAAATAGTGATCGTTTGGTTTGCTTTCTTCTCTGTTATATGCTATTATGTTGTTTCCTCTCTTTTCCTCCTCTGCCTCCTTCTATTAAAAGAAAAAAGAAAAGTGAGGGAAAAGAGAAGTAAATTATCCCTAGTCCTCTGGAGCTGAACAGTCTGATCTCAGTCCTCTCTTCTCTCACTTCATCCAAACTCAGATTACTTGCTCTTGCCTTTCCTTTCTCTTATTTTCCTTTTCATCATCAGCTCTCTATAGTTAAAAGTGCTTTGCTTTTCTGCTTTGTCCCTGCCCTACTCTCTATCTCTTCTAAATGCTTCTTCTCCTCCTCTAACCCAGTTCTTATTTACTTTATTCTGTCTATATTACGCTGCTTCCTTCAACTTTTCCTGCCCTGCTTCCTTCTAAACCTATGCCCAATTGTGTAATCTTCTGTCTTATTCCTGTTATGAAAACAGTAAACTCTTCCTCTCCCTAGGGCATTCTTCCATCCCTTTACCCTTACCACTTTATTAAAACAAAACACTTTTAAAACAAAAAACTTGCTTTGTTCTTTCCTCCACTCTTGGAGATAGTGGACTTCTGAAAGAAATACAGTTGTTTGTCTCCCTTTCAAGATCATCATTTATTCTTTTCAAGATCCTCAGACTTATTAACCCTTATAAGTTTTTCTTGTTTCCTGTGTTTGCACTTCAGAGTTTCTACTCTGATTCTCTCTCACTGGGAATGTTTACAAGCAATAAAATACATGAAAGGTCTGGCTTTTACTTTGGTAGGATTAGGCTCAGGTTTGTAGGATGTTATTCTTGGGTATAGGCCCTTTTTAATTTTAATTTTTGCCATATCACAAATCAGTTTCTCTTTTTACTCTTTGCTCTGCGATTCTCATTATGTTCCTTGGTGAACTGTCTCTCCCTATTGCAGTATTTTTTCTTTGACCTGGAAGGTCCAACTTCTGGGTCATGGGACCAAGATGGAGGCCCAGGCATTTTCTCTGATTCTCAGGACCTCTCAAGCTTCTCTGAAGCACAACAGGTAAAGCAGTTTTAGCTTTCTCCATGGTCTAGGACCAAGGGCTCAAAACACAAAAACTCATGAACCAGTAGCAGAGCAGAATTCCTCAGCCCTAAAGCAGTCTTTTTACACCCTCTGTCTTCCTCATGCTCATGGCAGTGGGACTACCCAAACCCATCCAGGTGCTGACTAAAATACTCAACTGGATCCTCCAAACCTAGTCAGGAGACAGAGACAGAGAGATAGAAAGACAGAGAAAGATGAGAAGAGAGGGAGAGAGGGAAAGAGAGGGAGAGAGAGGGAGGGAGAGGGAGAGGGAGAGGGAGAGGGAGAGGGAGAGGGAGAGGGAGAGAGAGAGAGAGAGAGAGAGAGAGAGAGAGAGAGAAAGAAAGAAATAGCTAGAAAGAGAGACAGAAGGGGAGCCAGAGACAGAAACAGACAAACAAAGAGAGAATGAGGGGGGAGACAGACAGAGAGAGACAGAAACAGACAGATACAGAGAAGGAGAGAGAGAGAGAACAACAGAGAGAGAGAGGGAAAGAGAGAGAGAACGAGACCAGCGAGAGAGGGAAAGATATGTAGAGAGAAACAGAGAGAGAAGGGAGAGAGAGAGAGAAACAGAGAGGGAGAGAGAGAGAGGGAGGGAGGGAGAGAAGGAGAGAGAGAGAGAGAGAGAGAGAAATAGCTAGAAAGAGAGACAGAAGGGGAGCCAGAGACAGAAACAGACAAACAAAGAGAGAATGAGGGGGGAGACAGACAGACAGAGACAGAAACAGACAGATACAGAGAAGGAGAGAGAGAGAGAACAACAGAGAGAGAGAGGGAAAGAGAGAGAGAACGAGACCAGCGAGAGAGGGAAAGATATGTAGAGAGAAACAGAGAGAGAAGGAGAGAGAGTGAGAGAAACAGAGAGGGAGAGAGAGAGAGAACGAGAACAGAGAGAGAGGGAAAGAGAACGAGAACAGAGAGAGAGGGAAAGAGAGAAAACTAGGAGGGAGAGAGAACGAGAACAAAGAGAGAGGGAAAGATAGAGAAAAACAGAAGGAGAGAGAGTGAGAGAAATAGAGAGGGAAGGAGAGAGAGAGAAACAGAGAGAGACACAGAGACAGAAAGAGAGAGACAGAGAAGGAGGGGGGAGAGAAATAGAGGGAGAGACAGAAACAGAAACAGAGAAAGACAGAAGGGGGAGAGAGAGACAGAGAGAGAAGGAGAGGGGAAAGAAACAGACAGAAACAGAAGGGGAGAGAGAGAGAGAGAGAGAGGGGGGGGAGGGAGAAAGAGAGGGAGACAGACAGAGGAAAGAATGGAGAGAAAAAGACAGAAGAGAGACAGACAGACAGAGACAGAGAGGGAAGAAAGGAGAGAGAGAAGACAGAGATAGAGGAGAAAGAGAGACAAACAACACACAGAGAGAGAAAGGGAAGAAGGGGGAGAGAGAGAGAAGAGAGAGACACACAATAGAGGGAGAGACAGAGACAGGTGGGAGAAGGGGGAGAGAGAGAGAGAGAGAAAGAAACATAGGAAAGAAGGGAGAGAAAGAGAGACAGATAGAGAAAATAGAGAGACACAGAGAGACAGAGAGAGACAAGAGAGAGAGAGGGAAGAAGGGGGAGAGACAGAGAGACACACATGGAGAGAGAGAGAGGGAGAGAGAGAGAGAAGAAGGGAGAGAGAGGGAAGAAGGGAGAGAGAGAGATACAAAGAGAGAGACGGAGACAGACAGAGGCAAACAGAAAGAGACAGAGAGAAGAGAGAGACAGGGAAGAAGGGAGACAGAGAGACAGACAGAGACAGAGGGGGAGGGGAGAGGAAAGGAGGGAAGACAGACAGACAGACACACACACACACACACATACATGGCAGGGAGAGTGGGGGAAGAGGAAGAGAGAGTTTGTGTGACAATGTGACATTGCATTAGTCCTTAAAGATACCAGTATCACCTGGTACTAATTCCAGCCTTCCCTTCCAATTGCTTTCCTAACTATTATTCCAATTGGAAGAATAGAAAATTTTGGTTCCATAGTAGTTTAGTCTCACCAAAGAAATAAAAGAGAGGATCTGGAATTCAGATACATGGAAGTAAAGGACCTGGAGGCTTTGAAGTTTGACAATCACATTTCCTATTGAATTGAATTTAAGGTGTCTTTCAAGTTTGGGATTTTATCTTCTTTTTATACTTTGGTCCCAATAATTCTGGACAATTTTTTTCTTTAACTTTTTCAAATATGGTATCTAGAATTTTTGTATGGTTAGTCCCATTACACATTTGGGACAGCTAGGTAACCGGAAGAGGTGCCACAATTAGTAATGTTCTCCCTCCATCTTATGGTCACTCAGTGGTTGAATAACAGGAAGACCTACCACTATCAGGAAAGAACTCCTTGCCCTCGACTTTCCCCCTCTACTCCTCTTTTAGCTGACTACTTGCCTGTTCAAATGGCTTAGATGGTATGTATGATAATCATCAGCTCCCTTCCAGTGAAAAGGAAATCCAACAAACTTTAACGTCCACCCTGCCACTGGATCATAGGCCTACTTGTAGGCCTTACCACGTCCTCTACCTCCCATAGAACACTTTGCACCTCTCACCTAATACAGCTTAAGGACCCTGGAATTTGTGATTTAAGAAGTCCTGGCCTTTCCATCCATGATGCACCTGAACGTTATGTGTTGTCTCCCATAATTAGCATATGAGCATCTTGAGAACAAAGACTCCCCCTTACCTTATTATGTCATCAACACTTAATGCAATGGCCCGTAGTAAAGCATTTAAATGCTTTTTCATCTACTTTATAAATGCATTCACATCTTTTTTTATACTAATTGTCTCTGAAAATAAATTTGAAAAGAGGTAATATTTGTAAAGCATTTAATATAGTGTCTAGTAAGTAGTGCATCATAGGCACTTAATATTTATTTATAACCTTTGTTGTTTCCTTTCATAAACTAAAAGACAATAGAGAAGTGTTGAAAAATTTGAGTAAATATTTCTCAAAGAAATTGCAAACTATTACCTTATAAAAGAATATTCCATGTCATCAAGAATAAGAAAAATGTAAATCAAAATAGCCCTGAGGTTTTACCTTATACCTATCAAATTAATGAAGTTGACAAAAGATGTGAATACTCAGTGTTAGCAGATGTGAAAACACAGGCACACTGATAAATTATTAGTGCAGCTGTGAATTGGCACAACAACCCAAAAAAGCAATTTGGGTTTATGCAAATAGTGAATCAAATGTCTGTATCATAAGTTCTTAATGAAGTCCATGAACTTTTAAAAATATATTTTGATAAATATATTTCATGTAATACAATACATACTCTTTGGCTCAGAGAATACATTGTTAGGTACATACCCTAAGGAAGTCATTGATTAAAAAAAGCAACTCTATATACTAAAATATTTATATTACAACTTTTGTGGTTACAAATACCTGGAAATCAAGTCAATGTCCATTGAGTGGGGAAAGGCTAAATATACTGTGGTATGTGAATACAATGGAATATTTGTCTGCAGTAAGAAACAACATGATGGATACAGAGAAACATGGGAAGATTTATATGAATTGGTGCATAATGAAGAAAGCAAATGTGGGAATCTATGGTGTGATGTCAGAGTTTTTGAAATGTTGAGTAATTTTGCTGATTTTTTTTCTTTTTTCTTTTAAAAGAAATTTTTTGTTAGAGAGGATGGGCCTTTAAGAGGGGCAGAAAGAAAGGATCTGAAGATAAATTAGGTACCATAAAACAACAGATAATGAGAAAATTTAATCTTAAAGAGACTTTTGTAAAGTTGTTATTCATTCTTCATTCTTGAAAAAGAACAGTGATGACATAAGGATGATATCTGGTCATCAGATCCACTCTCTCCTACAAAGTCATTGAAGTTCGGTGGGGACTAGTAGGAGAAGGAAGAGGGATATATGGGACAGATGTAAGCAAAGTAAAGACAAATGATATCATGAAAGTAATAAGAACCTATGACAAGTTATCACATCTTTCCATTTTTTAGTCTTTTGATATTCCTTATTTTTATCATTGAATTTTTTTTTCAGTTTCATTTTTTTGTCCTATTTTTACTGTTCTCTGGGAAGTTTGTCCAGTTTCTAGTCTAAATTCTTTATATTCCTTCTAAGTTCCTTTGCTCTCTCAAAGATTTATTTGATTACTTATATCTTTCTTGATTTCCTTGCAACCACTCATAGCCATTGCAATCAATACATTCTTTTTGCTGCTATTTTACTTTTATTTGTTGCAGTTTTTCTGGAGTTCTTTTAATTCAAAATATATCTTCATTGATATATTCCTCAAGGGTTGATAAGCTCTTTATAAAAAAAGCATTCTTTTTTTCATAATTATAACTTTTTATTGACAGAACCCATTCCTGGGTAATTTTTTACAACATTATCCATTGTACCCACTTCTGTTCCAACTTTTACTCTCCCTCCCTCCACTCCCTCCTCCAGATGGCAAGCAGTCCTATACATGTTAAAGAGGTTACAGTATATCTTAGATACAACATATGTGTGCAGAACCGAACAGTTCTCTTGTTGCTCAGGGAGAATTGGATTCAGAAGGTAAAAATAACCTGGGAAGAAAAAAACAAACATGCAAACAGTTTACATTCATTTCCTAGTGTTCTTTCTTTGGGTGTAGCTGCTTCTGTCCCTCATTGATCAATTGGAACTGACCTAGATCTTCTCTTTGTCGAAGAAATCCACTTCCATCAGAATACATCCTCATACAGTATTGTTGTTGAAGTATATAATGATCTCCTGGTTCTGCTCATTTCACTTAGCATCAGTTCATGTAAGTCTCTGCAATCCTCTCTGTATTCCTCCTGCTGGTCATTTCTTACCGAACAATAATATTCCATAACATTCATATACCACAATTTATTCAACCATTTTCCAATTGATGGGCATCCACTCAGTTTCCAGTTTCTGACCACTACAAACAGGGCTGCCACAAACATTCGTGCACATACAGGTCCCTTTCCCTTCCTTATGATCTTTTTGGGATATAAGCCCAGTAGTAACACTGTTGGATCAAAGGGTATGCATAGTTTGATAACTTTTTGAACATAGTTCCAAATTGCTCTCCAGGATGGCTGGATGTATTCACAATTCCACCAACAGTGTATTAGTGTCCCTGTTTTCCCACATCCCCTCCAACATTCCGCATTATCTTTCCCTGTCATTCTAGCCAGTCTGACAGGTGTGTAGTGGTATCTCAGAGTTGTCCTAATTTGCATTTCTCTGATTAATATTGATTTGGAGCATCTTTTCATATGGCTAGAAATAGTTTCTATTTCTTCATCTGAGAATTGTCTGTTCATATCCTTTGACCATTTATCAATTGGAGAATGGCTTGATTTCTTATAAATTAGAGTCAATTCTCTTTATATTTTGGAAATGAGGCCTTTATCAGAACCTTTGACTGTAAAAATATTTTCCCAGTTTATTGCTTCCCTTCTAATCTTGTCTGCATTAGTTTTGTTTGTACAAAAACTTTTCAATTTGATATAATCAAAATTTTCTATTTTGTAACCAATAATGATCTCTAGTTCTTCTTTGGTCATAAATTCCTTCCTCTTCCACAGGTCTGAGAGGTAAACTATCCTATGCTCTTACAATTTATTTATAATCTCATTCTTTATGCCTAGGTCATGAACCCATTGTGACCTTATCTTGGTGTATGGTGTTAAGTGTGGGTCAATGCCTAGTTTCTGCCATACTAATTTCCAATTTTCCCAACAGTTTTTGTCAAATAGTGAGTTCTTATCCCAAAAGCTGGGGTCTTTGGGTTTGCCAAACACTAGATTATTAAAGTTATTGGCTGTTTTGTCCTTTGAACCTAACCTATTCCATTGATCAACTAGTCTGTTTCTTAGCCAATACCAAATGGTTTTGGTAACCGCTGAAAAGCATTCTTTTAAAAAGTTAAAAAAAAATTCCCTCCCCTCCATTACATGTCAAAACAATTTTTAATGTATACTTTTTAAATTTAAGTTTTTTAAGTTTTGCATTCCACATTTCCTTTCTCCTTCACTTTTCCCCTTTCTGAGATAGCAGACAATCTGATAAGGGCTATACATGTGCAGTCATGTAAAATATTTCCATGTTAGTAATTTTGTACAAGTCAAAAATAGTAGAGATCATTTTGCTGTGCATTCTTGTTATTTTTTGGTTCACCTCGTTTCCTTTGACTATACCTAATTATTGTTCTTGAGCCAGTTGTAGAAGGGAGCATGGCTTGGGCAGACTCTTTCACGTCCATATATTTACTAGACTTCTTCTTGAGTTCTGGTTAAGAACAGAAACTATGTATGTTTCTGCACATAGCTCCCAGGAAAGCTGAGGCTCATGGATCTCTTGAGCTCAGGAGTTCTGAGCTATAATGGGATAGCTAACTCAGTTTCCCCACAAAATCCAGCATCAATATGATGGGCCCCCAGAAAGGGGGACCACTAGGTTACCTAGAGAAGGGTGAACTGGTCAGAAACAGCAAGTCAAAGCCCCTGGGCTGATTAGTGATGAACCAGGCCCCTGAATGTAGTCCTTATAAGTTCTTTTTCTCCCTCAAAGAGTCTAATTGAATTCCCTACATCTTTCTAGCTTAGATGAGATGGGGAGACCCAGACTTCAAAAAGAAAACAAAGCAAAAAAAGCAAGGTCTATTTCTGTCCTAGATATAAAGATGAAAACTTTCACCAATGTGGTCTTGTCCTGCATTGATAGAAACAGCACCCATCACAGAGGAGGTTCAAGTCCTTCGACATCAGACAGCAGCTTCTCCTCCTTGAGAAGCATCACATTTTAGATAGGCTATTGACAAATGGAAGTATTTCAAGAGGATAGTGGCCAGTAGGAACAGGACGGCCAGCTGGAGTCCATGTTATGTGAGGAGCTGTTGAATAAATTGGAGAAGTTTTAACTCTGAGAAGAGACCACTTGTAGGAATATCTCCACTTCCTGACTTTCCTGGCTTCCTTTAAAGCAAGCCCTTTGCTTTAAAATCTCATCTTCTACAAAAGGTAGATCCCCCTCAAATGTTCCATTAGATTGTGAGCTCCTTGAAAGCAGGGACTGCCTTTTGCCTTTCTTTGTTATTTCCAATGTTTAGCAAAGTGTCTGGCACATAACAGGCACTTGGTGAATGCTTGCTGATTGACAGACTGCTAGTTTCTCCTCTGTTAATTATCTGCAACCTCTTCTGTATATACTGTTTCTTCTTTGTACATAGTTATTTGCTTATTGTTTTTCCTATTAAACTTGAAGATCATTAATTTTTAAAATTTTTTTCTTTTTTAAAAATTTTTTTTGTGTCTTTTTAGAACAGTAACTAGTACAAAACAGGCTCTTTTTAGAAAGGCTTGTTGATTGGCTTTCTTCAGGCACTTGAAAAGTTTTTATGTGGAAGAAATTTGTTTGGCTTGGTCCTAGAAGAAGAAAAATTGATTTCAGCTTCATGTAAGGAAAAAATTCCTGACAAGTAGTGCTATCCAAAATAAAATGGATAACTTTCAGAGGATGGTGAATTACTAAGTATTAGGGATTTTTATCTAGAGTCTGTATGACAAATTGGAGGATTTTATAGAGGGAATTTATGCTTCAGGACACAATGGATTAGAAGGCTGCCAAAATATTTCCAAGTCTGAATTTCTGTGATAGTAGTCATTGTATCTACTCTGGACCTTTGTTTTCTGATCTCTAAAATTGTGAGGATGGATGAAATGATCATTAAGGCCACTTCCCCCTTTTAAAATGTAATTCTAATCACTTTTGTGTGATCTCAGGGCCATTCTGCTTTTATTACCTTGTTCTGTGGATATGAACTTTGAAATATAAGAATTCCTTAAAATGCAAGTTTTATTTCATGTGTAGGAATGACAAGTTCATGGACAGGAATTGAATCATTTTAATAAGGGCTGTTAAGAATATATTTGTTTAGAACCAATGAATTAAATGTAAACTAAAAAGGGAAAGAGATGGTGATGGAGACAAAACTGATCTATATCTTGCCAGTTTACTCAGATGGCTTTAGAGGAGAGATCGCAGATCATGACTTTGCTTAGCCATTACTAGAATAGTTTTCTGGCATATATACTTTATTCAAAAGAAATAGGATAAATAAAAGAGATGTAGGGAATCATTATATTATTAAGAAGACCTCCGCATGCAAGGAAATCTAGGAACCAAAGAAATCGAGTAGAGTCCAATTGGGTAGAGATCAATAGAGGTAGAGACAGAAGCATTTTTGTAATTGGACTATATTGTAGACTGCCTCAGGAAGCAGATCTCAAACCTGGCATCACAATGTGATATAGTAATCATGGGGGACTTTAATTATCTGGGCATATGTTGGAATTTTCTAGCAGAAGAAGAGCTTATTAAATTCTTGGCTTTACTCAATTATAATTGCATCCTTCAAAAAGGAGAGAAAGAAACAAGGGGAAATTCTATTCTTCATTTGAGTTCTTGTCAGCAAGATAGAAGTAGTTGATGGGGTGGAAATTATAGGAACACTAGGGGAAAGTTACCACTCCATCTTAAGAGTTTAGGAAATGAGAATTTAAGGTGGAAGAGGAGAAGATTTAAGGTACAGTTCAAAGGTGTCATGTGGAAGAGGAATTTTTAGGCTTATACTGTTTGGCCCCACTAGTTTGGCAAAACTAGAACAATGGATGGAACTTGGAAAGAGTTGTCCCAAACTCAAAAATTGTGCTCCACTGGAGGTTTTTAAGCAAGGACTGGGTGACACTCTCTGTCATAAGGAGATTGCATCCAAGTGTGAATTTGACTAGATGCCCTTTCTCAACCTTTTTACCTCTAAAATTTTATGATTCTGATTCCCTCTGCCAAATAATATTGTAAGCCTTCTGCCTTGTGAGTCTTAGTGGATTGCACAACAACAAAATCATCAGTTCATGGCCATTCTTTGGGCATTATAGGTCTTCTTAGCTAGGCTGGTCCTTTGTCAACAAAGATTACCCTCAAAGCTCTTCCAGCATGGTGCTCTGCCTAGGCTCACACTCAGAATCTGACACCAGTCTATTCTGCGGTCCATACCGGCAGTGATTTTATGTGATAACTCATTTTTTGAGAGTTGTTGGTCATCCCTCAGGAGGTCTGGGTGTGGATTGTATATGTTTGGCAGCTGGCTTAGCAGAATAGGTTATTTCTGCAGACTTTAGTTCACGTCCTGTCTGTACTTCTTACTATCTGCCTGTCTGGAGGCAATCAACCTTTCTGGCACAGGTTTTAGTCTCTGTAAAACTAAAGGGTTTGGGTTTTATTCTTTCTTTTCTTAATTCTTTAATCCAGAGATACTCTGGATTCAGACTCAAATGACTCGAGTTTCACTCCCAAAATTGTTTCTTACCTGTATTATTTCAGTCAAGATTACTTCTCTGGGCCTACTTCTGTGTCTAGAGAATAAGGAAATTGGGTCGGACAGTTTCAAAGCTCCCTTCTACCTCTAAATCATGTGATTCCATAATGTTCCTCTGATCGGAAAGCCCCTTTTGAAGACTGGCCTGCTGTAGTGATGGATTTCCAGTCCTGCCTATACCAGGAGAAACTGTCATTCACAGCATTGGTCCTTGTGGCTGGGGGATTTTGGCTGTTGCTAGTTCGAAGGAATGTACAAACAACATGACAGATCTCAAACTTTGCTTACCTATGGAGACTAATATCTATGTCTTTGTCCCTTTTCAGAGGAAGTTGCTTTCAGAAAGAAGAGGCTTTGTATTAAATTTATTCCTCGGGATTCAACTGAGGCAGCAATCTGTGACATCAGAATCATGGGCCGTACAAAGCAGGCACCTCCTCAGTATACATTCATTGGGTAAGTCTCTGACATTATAAAAGGGCTTATGGATAAATATCATTTTCAGAAATGCAGTATAGAATTCAGCCATAGAATTTTAGATTTGGAAAGACTTCCAGAGGTCATTCTTGTCTGTTTTAGAAAGGACAGAGAAGAGAAAAAGGGAAGGAGGCAGTTTTATCCAGAAACATGATTTATTTAACAATGCATGTTATTGAAAACTAACTGGGACCATTTATACCATAAAATGGTATAAAGCTCTTTGTGTTATATCTACCTCATAAAATTTCTTGTGAAAATCAGAAAGTTAATTCATAGAAAATATTCTGCAGACTGAAAAGTCCTATACAGAGATGAGCTGCTATCATTAAGGTTATCACAGTTACATAGTATGTCTTCAAATTATAGAATATTTTTTATTAATGGATTTACTACTGAAGTTTGAATCATTTTCTACTATTTTCTCCTCCCTTCAGCCAAATCAGTCTGACATTTTGTTAGAATGTTTTATGTTATAGAATCACAGACTATTAGAGCCAGAAAGTATTTACAGATTATCAGGTCTAATTTCATCATTTTTTAGATGAAAAAACAAAGCCCCAGAGAATATGTGTTTGCCCAAGGATAGATAGAAATTAAATCTGACCCTAAGTCCAGTGTTTCTTTCTGTATATCACACTAATTTTGTTCCCTTCCAAAAGGGCTCCCTTGCAAAAAGCAAGAGAGGTAAGTGTATTCTACTGTGTCATATTGGGGTGGGAGGTTAATAGAAACTAATAGATTCTTTTAAATTTTTTTTCCTTTTTTAAAGCTTTTTATTTTTTAAAACATATACATGGACGATTCTTCAACATTAGCCCCTGCGAAACTGTGTTTCAATTTCTCCTCTTCCTTCTACCCCCTCCCCTAGATGACAGGTAGTCCAATATATGTTGAACATGGTAGAAATATGCTAAATCTAATATATCATATATATTTATACAATTATCTTGCTGAACAAGAAAAATCAAATCACACCAGAAAAAAAGAGAAGCAAAATAAAATGCAAACAACAACAAAAAGAATGAAAATGCTATGTTGTCATCCACACTCAGTTCCCACAGTCCTCTCCCTGGGTGTAGATGGTTCTCTTCATTGCTGAACAACTGGAACTAGTTTGAATCATGTGATTGTTAAAGAGAGTCACATCCCTCAGAATTGATCATCATATAATCTTGTTGGGTTCTGCTCATATCACTTAGCATCAGTTCATGTAAGCCTCTCTAGGCCTCTCTGCAATCATCCTGTTGCTGTTTCTTACAGAACAATGATATTCCATAATATTCATATACCACAATTTATTCATCCATTCTTCAATTGATGGGCATCCATTCAGTTTCCAGTTTCTGGTCACTACAAAGAGGGCTGCCACAAACATTTTGGCACATACAGGTCCCTTTCCCTTCTTTAGTATCTCTTTGGGGTATAAGCCCAGTAGTAGCAGTGCTGGATCAAAGGGTATACACAGTTTGATAACTTTTGGGGCATAATTCCAGATTGCTCTCCAGAATGGTTGGATTCGTTCACAACTCCACCAACAGTGTATCAGTGTCCCAGTTTTCCTGCATCCCCTCCAACATTCACCATTATTTTTTCCTGTCATCTTTGCCAATCTGACAGGTGTGTAGTGGTATCTCAGAGTTGTCTTAATTTGCATTTCTCTGATCACTAGTGACTTGGAGCACCTTTTCATATGAGTGGAAATAGTTTCAATTTCATCATCTGAAAATTGTCTGTTCATATCCTTTGACCATCTATCAACTGGAGAATGGCTTGAATTTTTATAAATTTGACTCAGTTCTCTATATATTTTAAAAATAAGGCCTTTATCATTACCTTTGAATGTAAATTTTTTGCCCCAGTTTATTGCTTCCCTTCTTATCTTGCCTGCATTGGTTTTGTTTGAACAAAAACTTTTTAACTTAATATAATCAAAATTATTTATTTTGTGATCAATAATGATCTCCAGTTCTTCTTTGGTCACAAATGCCTTCCTCTTCCACAGGTCTAAGAAATAAACTATCCTATGTTCTTCTAATTTGTTTATAGTATCATTCTTTATGTCTAAATCATGAACCCATTTTGACCTTATCTTGGTGTACGGTGTTAGGTATGGGTCAATGCCTAGTTTCTGCCATACTAGTTTCCAATTTCCCCAGCAGTTTTAGTCACATAGTGAATTCTTATCCCAAAAGTTGGGGTCTTTGGGTTTGTCAAACACTAGATTATTATAGTCATTGACTATTTTGTTCTGTGAACCTAACCTACTCCACTAATCTTAGCCAGTATGAAATGGTTTTGATGACCACTACTTTATAATATACTTTTAGATGTGGTACAGAAGCTAATAGATTCCAGACTCCATTGTGCATTTCCCTTCTTTCCTTTAGGCCATTGTACCAAACTTAACAATAACCTAGTAATGATACTTATTTATTTTTTTACTAAATAATATTTTTCCTAATTGCATGTAAAAACAATTTTTAAATTTTAAATTGTGAATTCCAAATTCCCTCCTTCTCTTACTTCCCATTTCCTGAGACAATAACTAATTTGATATAGTTATATATGTGTAATCATATGAAACATATTTCAGTATTAGTTACATTGTGAAAGAAAACACAAACAAAAGAGACAAAAACCTTGAAAAGAATTAAGAAAGTGAAAAATAGTATTCTTTGAACTGTATTTAGACTCAGTTCCTTCTTCGGACGTGAAAAGAATTTTTCATCATGACTCCTTTGGAATTGTCTGGAATCATTGTTTTGCCGAGATCATTGTATTTCTGAGAATAGCTAAGTTATTCACGGTTGATTATTATATAATATTGCTGTTATTTGGAGTGAGTTTGGAGACAAAAGACACACCCTTCTCAAGCCTCATTGTCAATCACCCAGCTAAAGCAGGAGGAAAGAATACCCTGGAATAGATAGAAATATGTTCTGGTGGGAGCTTGTATTCATGGGAGAGCCAATTGTTAAATTTTCATTGTGAGCATTTATATTTTGGAAGTGCTACAAATGAGGGCTTGATTTATTGGTATTTATTGGTTTTATTGTTGTAGACTTAAAGTGATGGAGAAAATGTTAGTAATCATGATTAAACTTAAGAGGATTATTGTGTATATATATTTTTTGAAAGCCAGTTGTTAAATGCCAGAATACTGCTGGATAGCCCAGTATGAGCACTGGATGGTGCAGTGGATAGAGCACTGGGCCTAGAGTCAGGAAAACTCATCTTCCCAAGTTCAGATCTGACCTCAGACACTTGCCAGCTGTGTCACTCTGGGCAAGTTACTTCATTCTGTCTGCCTCAGTTTCCTCACCTATAAAATGAGCTGGAGAAGGAAAAGGCAAACCTCTCCAGTATTTTTGCCAAGAACACTTCAAATGGAATAACAAAAAGGTGGGCATGACTGAAAAATAACTAAAAAGCAACTTTGAAAAGATAGTTACCTTCAAGATTATAACTCAGGAGGACAAATACCTTTGAGAAACTAAAAATTAATAGTTTAAGAAACTACTAATTTACACACACTTAGTTTATATTTATATATGATTTGAAAGTCTATAAAATTCCTTATCAGAGCTTTGAAATGATTATCTTTGTCAGTGATATAACTAAGATCCTTATAAGTTAAATGACTTGCCCATAGTCAAGCCACATGCAAAAATAAAATAAAATGAAATAAATAAAAGAACTAGAATTTGATAACATAACAATTTGATAACATAGAGTTGTTTCAATATACCTCCATGGCCTTTCAATTCACCTACTAACTATGCGTCAATATTATACATTCTTTAAAAATGAGCCTTTTTGTTTGTTGTTGTGGAAAGAGGTTTGGAATTAGAGCAAAAATTCTGCTTCTGATTCTTGACTCTACCAGTAAGTGATTCTGTGACCATAACTAGGTTGGTTAACTTCTCTGTACCTCACTTAGCTCATCTGTAATATCAAAAGGTCACATTAAATGAACTACTTGAAAATCCTGTGATTTCTCTGCTCGTAAGCAACACATTTTTACAGTGAACTTATCCTGGTTTGATTTAGATTATAGTGGTTCCTGGAAAGTAAACTGCATGTTCAGTCTTTAAGCATCTATGATTTATTTGATGAGGCAGCTCTTAACACCAACCCCCGAGCACACTCCTCTCCTCCCATGGTAATGTTTCATCAGTTGTCAGAAAGGCTCACTACCTAGTGTCTAGACCTTGTGGGATACACACCTCCTTGACCCGAACCGGGCCAGTCAGTGGATGGTAGATACTGTCTGTTGTTAGTAGCCCACATTCAAAATATTTTCCGTTTGGTAGCTCACTGACATAGCCTTGAAGACCTAGTGTCATTTCCTTGCCACAGAGAGGCAGTGGAGGAAGACTTCAGAGAAATAGTAAAATGTAATATTTTTAAAATATTCTAAAGTTCAAATTTTCACACTTTTAAGTCTCTCTTTTAAGTGCTTAATATTTAATTATTACAACAGTTGGTTTACCTTTAACTGGGGGGGGGGGGAATGAAAATCCCAGACTCAGAAGAACCTAGAGCTGAAAAGGAGAATAATTATAATTATCCCCTAGCTCAGCTTATTCCTTAGATGGAATAGTCTCAAGTTTCCATCTGAATACTTCTAATGACTCACTGGGTCACTTGTAGCTCATTCTAGTTTTGGAGGTTTTTGTTGTTGGGCAATCTTTCCTTTCATCCAGCAGACATCTGATTTTGTAGTCTGGAATTTTTTTTTTACCAGAACATGGTAGTATGATTTTTTTCACATTGCATTCTGTCATCAATTAGTTTTTCACATGAAGTCTTGGGAATCATAAATTGTTCTTGTATGTAACTTCTGGATGGAGTCATCTTATTGTGAAAACAAAGTATTGACGTTGGAATAAATTATTGATTGAACTTGCACAGTGATTAATATGTTTCCTGGTCTTTGAATTTA
This sequence comes from Sarcophilus harrisii, assembly GCF_902635505.1. Lineage (NCBI taxonomy): Eukaryota > Metazoa > Chordata > Mammalia > Dasyuromorphia > Dasyuridae > Sarcophilus > Sarcophilus harrisii. The sequence continues at coordinate 450,927,568 of NC_045427.1, forward strand.
TAATTATTTCATGACGAGTCAAGTTGATTTGTTAGTGAGTCAGGTAAATGAACTATGTTTTATCAACACTGTGAAGATTTCTCTTTTTTCCTAAAGGGAACTGAACAATATGGGAATCTGGTATCGAATGGGCAGAGTTCCGAGAAATCATGAGTCACCTCAACCCACAACTCCTTCCCCATCATCAGCTTCAACACCGGCCCCTAACCTTCCAAGGTGAGATATCTTCACTAGTTTCTTATATTGCTCTCTCTTTTTGGACAGCCTTTTGGCTTTTGTTCCTTTCCATCAGTATTTTGGAAGGCAGAATTCCATGGTCTTTCTTGTGGATGCTGCTACATAGTCTTACAGACATTACCCACATTGTCCTATTACATTAGAACTAAATTTCTTCAGGTGCCAGGGAAGCATCATTCAGCTCATTACAAGATACAAATTGGATGGCTGGCAGCAGTCAAAGATGCTGCTGGAGTTCCCCATCCCCATTTTGCTTGTTGAACATGTCCACAAAGAAATAAAATGCTGTTTTAGTGGAATCACAATGAAGTGATTTTTACCAGTTTATAGTTTGGTGTAATAGAAAGAATAATTTATTTGGAGTCAAAAGATCCTCATTTTTATGCTGTTTGATCTTGAACACATTTGATTTTTTGACGCTCATTTTCCTCATTGATAAAATAAGGAATAAATTGGGTCTTTCAAGTTCCAAAACTGAACCACCTGACCTATACACTTTTCTCAGGATTGTTTTTCATAAAAATAATTAAGTAGTTGGATATTCCTATAGGGACTATCAGGAATGAACTAACTGCCTTTGTTTACTATCTTCATTAAAGATCCAAGAGTATTGGATTGGATGCAGAGAGCTTGGGTTCCAATTCCAGCTCTGTTACTTTACCTCCTGCTGAATTTGGGCAAATCAAAGAACCCATCTAGACTTCAATATTTTTATTTTTAAAATGAGGGGCTTAGACTAATATTTGTGAAGTACTTTGCAAACATGAAAGCATCATATACATGCTAGTTATTATCGCTAAGATCTCTGGTCTCGGTATCCTGTAATCTTCCTCTCTGAAATGGAGATCTTAATATTTGTATTCCCTCCCTCACACAGTTGTAAAGAAAACACTTTGTGAATTGCAACATGTTATAGGAATGTGAATTTTGGTGGTGTTACAATATCATGTAGTTCTTGGTGGATACAGGAAACTTTGTAAACTTTTTAAATCAATTTGTAAACCAGGGACACTTGATACATCTCTAAAGTTAGTGGTTTGCAGAAAAGAACTCAAATGAGAAAAATGGCTTCTTCATCTTTATCTCAGAGATAGCCAGGACTAAAGTAATCCCTTTATTTTTGTAGGGAGCAGTTGATTAGAAATAAGATTATTAAAACAGTATTGGTTATTTTGATTTTTTGTTGAGGCAATTGGGATTAAGTGACTTGCTTAAGGTCACACAGATAGGAAGTGTAAAGTGTCTGAGACCAGATTTGAAGTCAGGTCCTCCTGACTTCAGGGCTGGTATTCTATCCACTGCACCATTTAGCTGCCGCTCATTTTTTAATACATGATTTAAAAAATTTTTTTGTTTTAAATTCATGATAGAAGGCAGAGAACTTGCTGAAGTCTCATGAGAATGTAAAGATAAAGCACAGAAAATAGAATTTTAGAATTGAAAGAGACCATTCATTGCAACACACCTGACCTGTGTTTACCCAGTTTTTGCTTGAAGACCTCATATGTGGGGGAAATCTTTTACTTTTTGAGTAAATCATGCCATTTCTAGATAACTCTACATTTTAAGAAGTTTTTCCCTTATATCAAGGCTAAATTTATTGCTTCACAATGTCTACCAGTTAACTCCTACTTATATCTTCTCAGACCAAAATGGGGTAAAAAAATTCTAACTTGTCTATATGACAGCCTTCAAATACTGAACAGTTATTCCATCCCTTTAAATGAGTTCTTCTTTAACCTAAATATTCTCATGTCTTTTAACATGTTCTCATGACACCCATCACCTTTCTAATTGCCTTTGTCTAGGCATACCCTCCAGTTTATCAGTGCCCTCTCTAAAATTTGTTGTCTAGAACTGAACCTGCTAGTCCAAATACCATATAACTGGGACAGGATATAGCTTAATCTCACCCCATATTCTAAAGCACAGCTTTAATGCAGCCCCAAAATAGCATTAGCTATCTGGGCTGCCATATCATGGCAAAGTGCATTGTAACTAAAAAAAATCCTTCATATTGTATTTGTGATATTGATTTTTGAACCCAAGTGTAAGACTGTATAATTAAATTTGACTCAGTGTTCTCACACATTGAGATCTTTGTTAATCCTGTCTTATTATCCACTGTGTTAGCTATCCCTTCAAGCTTTGTATCTGAGTATATTATCCTTGAATTCATGCAAGTCATTGCCCAGCTCTTTGGAATAGTTTACCATACATTTCCCTCCAAATGATACCTAATTACAAATAACTATTTTTGAAACCCAAATTATTCAACCACTTGTAAATTCATCTGATTAGTTTTATCCAACCTTATATTTTTCATAATTTCTGCAACAGCTTGAGAACCTTTTAAGTGCTTTGCCCAAATCTAAGATATTTATATCTATAGCATTTTGTCTGATTTGCTAGTCTAGTCATCCTGTTTAAAAAAAAAAGGAAATGTGTTTAGTCTTAACACAATTGATTGTAATGAAGCTGTGCTAGCTCCTTGTGATGACCACTTCCTAGAGAACTAGGTGCTCATCACCCATCTCTTTACTAATGTGAACCAGATTTTTCCTAGGAATTAAAGGCAAGTTCCCTGGCCTCTAGCATCCAGATCTTATTCTCTTAGCTTTTTAAAGACATCAGTACATTTGTCTTTTACTCTTCCTGTGGTATCTCCTGCATTCTCCAGTCTTTTAAGTATTGCTGACAGGGGACTGACAGTCTCATCTATAGGTCCTTCCATCCTCTGAAAACATAGTTTGGAACAAGGTCCTGAAGTAAACAGGACCAGAAGGAATGGGATTAGAACAAACTAAGATAGCTTTGGGGATTAGATACAACTCGAACCCATGTAAAGAGTGTGTATGTAAGGATCTTTTAAGTTTAAATATATGTACGTAATATACATACTCATACATATATATGTATACACATTTCCATATTGGAGTTTGGTCTAGTGGATGAAGGATCAGCTCTGGAATAAGGAGAACTTTAGTTCAATTCCTTTGGGGAGGGGAATGAGAGGAAAACATTCAGGGTTAAGTGACAAGGCCCAAAGTCGCACAGCTAGTAAGTGCCACAGGTGACATTTAAACTAAGGTCCTCCTTACTCCAGAGCCAGTGTTCATGTACTGCATTGCCTAGCTGCCCTGGTGTTCAATTCCTGTGACTTCCACATAGTACCATGGACAAGTCTTGTAATGTCTCAGTGCAGTGAGCTGCTGATTTATATCAATGAGGGAGTTTCTATGACAAGTGCTCTGTACATGGATGAAATCACATTCATGCTCCTTCCCTAAACACAGACTAATACACACAGACACACATACACACAATGAAAATCACATGTATGTTAGCCCCTTGGGAGAGGTCACAAAAGAACTTTTTTTAAGCTTTTTATTTTCAAAATATATGCATAGTTAACATTCACCTTGCAAAGCCTTGTATTCCAAAATGTTTTCTCCCTCCTTTCCCTCCACCACCTCCCTTAAACAGCAAGTAAGCCAATATATGTTAAACATGTGTTGTTCCATGCCTAGTTTCTGCCATAATAATTTCCAGTTTTCCCAGCAATTTTTGTCACATAGTGAGTTCTTCTCCCAGAAACTGATCAAACACTAGATTATTATAATCATTGACTATTGTGTTTTGTGAAACTAACCTATTCCACTGATTGACTATTCTATTTCTTAGCCAGTACCAAATAGGGTAGTTTTTTTGGTTATGGTGGATTTTTTGTTTGTTTTGTTTTGGCTAAGGCAGTTGGGGTTAAGTGACTTGCCCAGGGTCACACAGCTAGGAAGTTTTAAGTGTCTGAGGCCAGAGTTGAAGTCAGGTCCTCCTGACTTCAGGGCTAGTGCTCTATCACTGCACCATCTAGCTACCCCTAAATAGTTTTGATGATTGCTGTTTTGTATTACAGTTTTGGGTGTGATATGGGTAGGCCACCTTCATTTGTATTTTTTTTTTCATTAATTCTCTTTCAGTTCTTGACCTTTTGTTCTTCCAAATGAACTTTGTTATTATTTTTTCTAGGTCTGCAAAATAATAAAAACTTCTTAGGAGTTTGATTGGTATGGCACTGAATAAGTAGATTAATTTAGGTAGAATTATTTTTCTTATTAGTTCGGCCTACCCATGAGCACTTGATATTCTTCCAGTTGATTAGATCTGACTTTTTCTATGTGGAAAGTATTTTGTAATTGTGTTCATGTAGTTCCTGACTTTGCCTTGCTTGATAGATTCCCAAATATTTTATATTGTCTGCAATTATTTTAAGTGGAATTTCTCTTTGTATCTCTTGCTGCTGGGCTTTGTTGGTAATATATAAAAATGCTGATGATTTATGCAGAGTTATTTTGTATCCTGCAACTTTGCTTAAAGTTGTGAATTGTTTCTAATAGTTTTTGGTTGATTCTCTAGGGTTCTCTAACTGTACCGTCATATCATCTGCAAAGAGTGATAATTTGGTTTCTTCATTACCTACTCTAATTCCTTAAACTTTTTTCTTCTATTATTATTAAACCTAACATTTCCAATACAATATTGAATAGTAATAGTGATGATAGTGGGCAGCCTTGTTTCACCCCTAATCTTATTGAGAATGGTTTTAGTTTATCCCCATTACATATGATGCTTGTTGATGGTTTTAAATAGATGCTACTGATCATTTTAAGGAAAACTCCATTTATTCCTATTCTCTCTAATGTTTTTAATAGGAATAGATGTTGGATTTTATCAAATGCTTTAAGAACTTTGGATAGCTCCCAATAATAAGCAAGAACTGTTTGATAAAATCATAGAAGCTTGAGATTACAAGGGATTTTAAGATCTCTTATCTAATTATCTAATCCAAAGATTCATTTTACTGATGGGGAGAAGTGACTCCTTTTTGTGCTCTCTGCCATCATCTTTGGAACCTCCCATGCTATCATGAGGCTACAAAGAAGAGTGATCATGGAAAGTGTACAAATGTAATAAACAGGTTTTTCATAAGATAACTAAGGAGTGAGAGAAGATGGTCAGCTCTTTATTTCTCACTCCTCCAGTGAGATAACAATAAGCAACATAGAAGCCAAGACTGCACAACTAATTTCAGGATTCAAGAACACACTTGTTTCTCACTCTGAAAAAGGGATGTGGTGTGTTATGGTGGAAAGAACAACAGGCTCAAAGTCAGAAAAACTGCATCAGAATCTTGGCTCAGCCGCTGATTTGTTCTGTGTTTGTATCCAGACCTTTCTCGTTTCCTGACTCTTAGTTTCCTCTTCTGTAAAATGAAGGCATCAGGATTAGTGGTAAAGTCCCTCTGTGATTCTAACTTATTAAGGGACTTTTACTTTTACATTTACTGTTCTTGGAAGACCACAAAGGACTTAGCTCCTAGGGACATCTTCTAATAAAAAAGCAAGGGCTTTTAGAATTACAAACTTTGAATAGGAAAGGCCATAGAGATAATTTAGTTTATTGTATTTTTAAAATATATTATTGATATGTTTTGTCTTTTATCAGAGTAATTTCTGGAAACTTTTCCCTTCCCAGCCTCCAATTTAATCTTTCTTTGTGACAAATAGTTCAAGGGGGAAAAAAAAACCTATCCAGTCCCATGACTGCATCTGACAACATAAACTTGTGCCTAGATGGCATATTGGAAAGAGTACTGACTTGTAATCAGAAAAACCCAAGTTCTAATCCTGCCTTAGAGTACTTGCCAGCTGTGTGATGCTGGGCATCTACCTCCCAGGGTTGTTAAAGAGTCATCAGTAAACATTTATTCAAGGTTTGTTGTATTCTGGTCCTTGTGTTAAACTCTAGGAATACGTATAAAGCAAAGAGACAGTTTCCCTCAAGGAGCTTACATTCCAATGGAGGGAGAAGCCAAAGCCTAGAGAGGAAAAATCATTTGTCTGGTGACTAGTAGTGCAGAACCGAGCTGGGCTTTGCACCCAGGTCTCAGGACCTCAGCGCCCATTCTTTTGTTTCTATCCTTGTACCCAGGAGGGAGTGCCCTCTATCAGTGGGGGCTTCCAGTCATAGAAATTGTCTGGAGCATTAAGAGCCAAATGAGTTACCCAGAGTCACATAGGTGCCAGGGGAGAGACTTGAACCCAGGTCTTTCTGACCCTTCCTGGCCTACTCTCAATTTACTACTCCCTGTTGTCTTTCTTTTCTAATTGGTAAATTTAATAGGAATATTAAGGGTATAGCCAAAAGTATAGACAATTTATGAGGCAGGCCTTAATGTCCTGTTGTGGAGAAATGTTCACCTCCACTAAATTTTCCAATACTCATCATAGATAGAGGTGACCATGGTATTATATCCATGTAGTCCTCTCACATTTGTACAAGGGAAAGGGCTTCAAAGGACTGGTAGTGGACCTTTGTCAGTTTGACCAGTTTAATTGTCCCCTGAGGAATGAATTGTTTTGATAAGTAACAATTCTGAGTGAATTACCTACTAATTTGGAGAGAGTGGTTGCTATCTTCAGTAAAAGAGGTATATTGCTGACAAAATAGAGGATCCTTAAAGTATTTAAAGCAGGGTTCTTGTCCTTTTTAGGGTCATGGACCCTTTTGGGAATCTGGTGAAGTCTGTGGAATTCTTCAGAAAATGTTTTAAATTGCATAAAATGCAATACACATGATTATAATAATGCTAAGCGTAATGATAATAAAAACATTTACATTTCACTTTAAAGTTTGCAAAACATTTTACATAGATTCTCATTTCATCTTTACAACAACTTTGTGAGGTTAAGTTTGATACATGAGGAAATGTAGAGAAATTAAGTGACTTGTCCAGGTTAAGAATTTTAAGGCAGGATTTGAACTTAATTAACTCTTCCTGAATACAAGGCCATCACTCTATATACTGTGCTACCAGATGCAATCATATTGAGATGTAATTATCAATAAAAGAAAGAGAGAGAGACAGAGAGAGAGGGAGAGAAGAGAGAGAGAAAGCGAGAGGGTTCATGGACCAGGTTAAGAATTCTTGCTTTACATGCATTCATTGTAAGTTAAGAGGTAACAGTTTTGTCAGGGAGAAAGGATAGGGTTGGGCAGAAGTTTGCCAGTCATTCCATGTGGAAAGGTCATTTTTTTATAGCTGAGTAACTTTCGGGATGCTACCACTAGCTTTTCAGGCAAGACCAGCAAAAGTGGGAGCATAGACTAGAGCATCAACAACAGTCAGAAAGGAGTGTTTACAAGCTTTGTATATTTTATAACCTTTTGTTGTACAGTTTATGGTTTACAATGGCTGCAAGGAAATTGGATCCGTTTTGTTTTACTCACCAAATAAAACACATGTCAGAATAGTCAATATAAAATGTATTCTAATTTGGGTGAGTTAAAACAGCCAGGATGCTGTGGAATAATTGAACGTTACATTAATGCCTCCTAGTAAAAACCATCTGTCTGTCTATTGAAAACTCTTCTGTCTTTGCTTGTGTAATTTGCAGGTAATGTCCACACTCATAAGGAACACCTTCACTCCTTGGATCATAAGACTTGGAGCTGGCAGGGAGCTTAGAGATAGCCTAGACCAATCCATTCACTCTACTGTTGAGAAGACTGAGGCTCCAAGAGCTCTGGGCAGATCCCTGACTCAAAGTCACAAAACCAAGAATTGAATCTAGGTCTTCTCACCTCAAATTTCCTGGCTTTTTTTTTCATTATATTTTGTTATGGTTAGGTGTGTGTGTGTGTGTGTGTGTGTGTTTTAAATTTGGCACCTCTTTAGGGTTCTTGGGATGGCAGTGTGGTGTGGTGGGTTTGCACACCTAAGTCCTTTGTAAGAACTTTCTTACTGTGGGGCCACTTATCTAATCTGCCTAGTCCTCAGTTTCCTAAAATGTAAAGTGGGCATCATATTCTTGGTATCATATCACTCTCAGAGCCACAGTAAGAATCTGTGAACTTTAAAGAAAAATAGAAACATGAGTTGTCTCCCTTTAAGGCCTTTGATTAGCTTTTGTTTTCCTTTTGTGATTTAGGTAAAGTTATATTTTTTGTAATGATGAAGTCTCTTTATTTGAGATCTGTCTAAATAATTAATAACTACTTGTTCAGAGGAATGAAGTAAATATAGAATTCTGCTCAAAGGAGGTTGTAACTACAAGCAACTTTCACTTTCTAATGATAGATGCTGAGGTCTATGCCTGGTTTCCCATAAACTCTATATAGATGAGGGAAGGAAGGTAACAAGCATTTATTAGGCATCTATTATGTACCAGGAACTGTGCTAGGTTCTTTACAAACATGATCTTATTTGATCCCCACAACAATCTTGGGAGCTTCTTATCTGTTTTACAGATGAGGAAGCTGAGGCAAAGAGAAGTTAGACCTGCTGAAGGTGCCATGCTGGTATGCCTCTGAGACGGATCTGAACTCGGGGCCTCCTGGCTGCAGGCCTGCTGCTGTAGCCACTGTGCCATCTCCCGAGTACGCGGTTTGTCCCTTTTCACAAACTCAGAGACTTTTTTAGATATTGGTTTAACTAGATGACTTTTTAGGGTGCAACTTGGTGTAGTGGAAAGAGCGTTGGGTTTAAAGTCAGAGGCAACAGTTCACATCCCAATTCTTATATTGTTATATTATAACTCTGGACAAACAATTTGCCTTGAACCTCATTTTCTTCCTCTGTAAAATGAAGGAGCTGAACTAAAGGAGACTTAACTGCCTTCCAGTAGTAAAATCTACATGTAACTTTAAGACTCCAGGATTGTACCCTTGTATTTTGGTTTCCCATTTGTAAAAATGGAGTCATAATCTCTTCCTGAAGTTTTATAGTGCTGTCTAGTGTGGGAAACTTCCCACCCCCATTATTTATCCTCCAAAGTCCTGCTCTACTGCTTAATGGGGTTAGAGAAGTGACCTTGGGTTCTCTAGTTTTAGGTCAGTGGCATACAAGCTGAAAGGCTTGGGGAAGGAGCATTTGATAGATTGTGGGTTCATCATCTGAGACCAACCTAGCTAACTTTGGAGGGGCTCCTCCCCAGAGGAATAGCTTCCAGGAAATGGATTGTTTTGGCCCCAGGAGCTCATGAAAACTACCCAGTTACTCCAGCAGTAGTAGAGGAGGAAGGGAAAACTTTGTGCTGGTGGAGTAAATACTCATACTGATGAGACTGCTACTTCTTGATGTATTCAAGTATTTTTCCATTATCAGCAGCTGTTTTCATCTTGGATCCAAAGACTCGACTGTTCAGAGAGTTTGAGTTCTGGTAATCTCTTTTCCTCTTGCCTTTTGGTAAGACTCTAGCTTTAAATTGAAGTAGTTTTCATGAAAGTCCTAACTGCTCCAAAACAGGTACAGTGCAGCTCAGAGAGAACAAATGTTCACAGTAGTTTTAAAGAAGTATTTCATTGGCAGTTAATCATTTCCGTGGAGCTGTGTGACTGAGGTATGGAGTGAGGCCCCTTTGCATAGAGAGGGAATTGTCTGTCACAACAAGACAGACACATCATCCTATATTCTGTTGTATCTCTAATGCATCTTTTTTTGCTGAGACAATTGGGGTTAAGTGACTTGCCCAGGGTCACACAGCTAGGACATGCTAAGTGTCTGAGGTCAGATTTGAACTCAGGTCCTCCTGACTTCAGGGCTGGTGCTCTATCCATGGTGCCACCTAGATTCTCTAACAGCATGATTTTGAGATCACGAAGAATATAATATAACGTAAAGAGGGACAGACTTAGAACAGATTTGCTGGGTTTAAGGCTTAATGCTAACAATTACTGATTGGACAAATCACATCATGCAGGTAAGCTTCGATTGCTTTGTAACATGGGGATAATTTTGTATCACTTACAGCATGGAATATCATGAATCTTGGTGCCTTTAGATTATCTTTAGCCTTTAGAGAAATCTCTATCTGAGACAGAACCCAGAAGAGGTCTTAAAAGTCTAAGTCCAGATTTGATAATGAGACAGAATTTGAGTCTGGTGTTTATTCTTGCTGGCATGAGTTGGAAGTCAGGAGACTGTGTGAGGGTTGGTAGGGAAGCATAAGTAACCATCCTCTTCTGGATTCTTTGTGTAATTGTGGGAGAGCATTTCCCTGACTTGGGGGGATATTTCTTGCAAGCTATTCTTAGTATGCCACCTTAGTAAATGTCAGTTTCTAAAGCCTAATTAGCTCTGGCTAACTGATAATTCATATGAGGGACACATTGGTAGTAGCTCATGAGTGATAGTATTAGAATTTAAATTAGAGTAAAAAGTATTAGAGCAACCCCTCTGCAGCTCACTAGAGTTGTCCCTAAAACTCTGAGATGTCATTAGCCACTCTCTAAGGACATGACTCACCTGTCTGAGTACCAGTTAGGCGAATGAGCTTAGGGTCTGCACTGGAAGTCTTTGAGACCTCACTGATCCCTCAGTGGGAGAGAAAGTCAAGAGAAGATGATAAGGTCTAGGGTAAGAGTTGAAGCAATACTTAGTATTTTGTTGACAGAGGGAGAAAAAAGAATTAACAAAAGATAGAATGATGGAAGAAGGTGAGCCAGACTAGGAGAGAGTTGTAAAAGCCAAGAAAGTTTTAAGCAGAATAGTAGTAAGTGCTGGAATATTAAAGGAAATGAAAAAGGAGAAAAGGTGATTGGACCTGACTTTTTGGAGGTCACTGCTGAATTTTGAGAGTGGTAGATTCAGGAGCTTGCTTACAATAGTCTGATAGGTGGAAAGTTAATGAGGTTGGAAAAGGAGGCAGCAGAGGATGAGAAAGAGACAATGTCATGGAAGTCGTGAACATGAGCTTGGACAGATTTCAGCAGATATTGGAGAATAGGAGGACCTGGCGTGCTATGGTCTATGGAGTCAGGAAGAGACAGATTCACTGAATAGCAGCAACAAAAATCTCAAAAGAAATGTGAGTAGAGCCATGGGGCTGGAAGTGAGCAAATATGCTCATTTAGTATAGCGAAGTCTGTCTACTATGGAGCAGGAAGTGATTTTGGTTACTGGAAAAAGTGTATAAAAGCATATTAAAATAAAAAAAAGAATTCATGAGGAAATTGAAGTCATAAGCTTCACCTGGGGGTAATGGTCAAAAGTGCTCAGGTCTTTGTCCAAAAGCCTCTCTTTTTGTGGTCTTCAATACGTGGTTTCCCCTCTCCTGGTAAAACCAGGGGATTGGGCTCCACGAGAAGTTGCTTGTTGTAGGAGAAAACACTAGCTGTGGAGTCAGATCCCATTTCTGCTAATGACTCCTTTTAACACTGGACAAATCATTTAACATCTATCAAATGAGAGATTTGGACTAGACTGTCTCTGAATTTTCTTCTGTGTGACCTCTGCCTTCTCAGAAAGTATTGCTCTGCAGAAAGAAAGGGAGGAAGGGCCAGAATGTTGGGCTTGTGACTGAACATCACTCATTTTTTTTTCTTCCTGATAACTCACAGTAGCTGTTATGAACCTCAACAACTGTATTGCACGGTAATAGAGTTAAACCCTCAGGGCCTATTGAGACTCGTAGGGCTGTTTGCCCTGTTCAAAATTGCCCCGGATTGTTTTATTGTTGGCGATTTTGCTCTCTGGTGTCTTCTCCCTCATTGTCAGTTGTCACTTCTGTGACAGTGTCTGTGTGATGTCCTGGCCTTTATTATGAGGGAACAATCCTCTCCCTCCCTTGGTGGAAATTGTGTCTGCCACTTGGTATGTGTTTAAAGTATTTTTGTTACTGTAAAACTAATGATTGATTTTATATGGTACATGTAATGAATCACAGAGTGACATGGAAGCCAATGAAAGCTAATGTGATCTAGGCTGCTTGAATAGAAGCGAAGTGTCCAGAGGGGAGAGGTGACTGTCCTGATGCAGTTATCTGTTCTGGTCAGACTTCCTCTGCAGTAGTGTGTTCATTTCTGGACACCCCTTTTTAGGAAGAGTTTTGACAGCTTGAAGCATGTACAGAAGAAGGCACCAGTAGATGAAGGAACTGTATCATGGTCCATCAGGATATTTAGCTTGGATTTAGATGCTGCCTCCTCCAGAAAGTCTTCCCTGATTCCTCCACAAGATAGCGTTCTCTCCCTCCTTGTGTTTCTCAGGGAGTTTTTATTGTCTTTCTCTCACACACTTATTTTGTTTTCCCTTATGTTGTGGTTATTTATATACTTATCTCAGTCCAACCTACTTTTTAGACTAGTATCTGTCACATTTCTGTATCCCTAGCAACTAGCATGGAACCTTTCTTGCGGTTAGAAGTTGCTTATTAAATGAATGAATTGAGAAAAGTCTGCCTATAAATGCAATTATCTTATTCAAGTAATTGGAGGGCCATCTTAGGAAAGAAAAATTTAACTTGTTAGGAAGCTCCTAGGTGATGCAGTGCATAGAATATTGGACTTGGTTTTGAGACACTCTGAATCCTGCCTCAGATGTTTACTTGGCTGTGTAAACCTACTTAACCTCTTGCAGACTCGTTTCTTTGTAAAATGTTGATAATAGTATCTACTTGTCAGATTTTGGTGAGGATCAAATGAGATTATCTATGTGGAGGGTTTTGCAAATTTTAAAGTGTCTTAAATACTAGCTGTTATTATTACTCCTCTTATCATTATTGTTATTCTCTTAGCTTCAGAGGGCAGAGCTAAGAATAAGAGGTTTGTGTGACAGAGGCAAATTTCAGCATAAATTGAAAGTCAAAATCTCCTTCCAAAGAGAGCTGTCTAAAAGTGGTTCATACTGTCTTTGGAATTGCTTGATTATTGACTTTTCTGGAAGAGATTCCTGGTCTGATAAGGATTTGACTCAGTGATCTCTAGTGGCCTTTCTAGCTCAGCATTTGTGATTCCTTTTGTGTTTTAGATTGGATTCCAGAACACTCATTTCCTTTGGGGGAACCAGGTTGAGGAAAAATCAAAAAGTTCCTAAGGAAGCAGACCAAGAAGGTCTCTGAATCATGAAAAATGCAACTCATTATTGATCCTAAGTCCTTCAGCCATCTGACCCCTGCCAACGAACTGAATGCCAGAGGCATTCCCCAGATCAAAGATAGGAATTCAGTCAGTGGTCCAAAGGGGAGTTATCTTCTGGTTGCCAAAGGCAGCTGTGTCACATCGGTCTTTGTATCTCCAGTGCCTGATACAAACCTTTGCACTTAGTAATTGCTTAATAAGTGTTTATGAATTGAAGTGAAAAGAGTCTGGGAAGAGGCATGTGTGAGAGACCGATATCTATCAAGTGTTTGAATGACCTTCATAGGGAAGAATTAATAGGCAATCAGCCTCCTCCATTACTAGGAGAGACAATGCAGTAAAGTGGTTAGATTTTGGACTTAGAAATGGGGAGAGTGGGTTCAAATCCTGCCTCTGATACTTAGCCATAACATCATGGGAAAGTCATTTAAGCTGGTAGAATGGAAAGACAGGAACTTACGCAAAAGAAGAAACTGGCAGGATTCGGTAACAGTATGTAAAATGTTTTGCAAATTTTAAAGTACTTGAAAATGTCAATAATTATTGTTGTTGTTCATTAACAATAGCTAGCATTTATTTAGATTTGAAAAACAACTTGCATCTTATCCCGTTTAATCATGAGAATATGATTAATAATAACTGAATTAGGTGCTATTGTTCCCAATTTAATATGAGAAAACTGAGAACAAGACAGGTCAAGGGTGCTTGAGTTCCTAAAGCCAGCGTGTTTCTGAGGCAGGATTTGAATCCAAGTTTCCTGACTCCCAAGATCATGCTCTATCCCTTATAATCCCCTAGCTGCCTCCTAATTTGTTGATCATATTAAGCATGGTTTGGGATCCTTATTTATATAGAGTAGATATTATTTATAAACAAAATATATTAGTATGCCTATATATAAGTTATAATCTTTTTTTGAAAAGGAAAAAAAAATTAATGCTGGAGCATGCTGAAACATCTATGACTTCCTCTCTCTGGCCGGTCCTGCCAGCTTCTGCTCTCGCATGGGTCCCTGCCCTTCCGCCCCACGTGCCACCTCTGTCACACGGGCCCTTAAATCACAGGGTGGTTGTCAGAAGGAAAGGGGATGCCGCTTCTCAGGAACCACGGGTAAACCATGAGTCTCTACACGCGTCGGCCGTTGCTCCCAACATGGCTTTGTTTAGAAAAACGGCTGTCCCATTCCCGCCGCGCACCCGCTGGGGTTGTAGTCCGAGGTTCTGGGTTCAGAACACAGCCGGATCACTTGCTCCCCGTCAGCTCCGGGGCCGTCCGTCGGTCTCCCTTAGTTAGGTGGCATTTAGTCAGGGGGCGGGAAGTGAGATGGGGACAAGGCGGAACACACCCGCAGGAAAGCACCCCTCAGACGGGGCCGGCCCAGTGCATTTGGGTGAAGAGCAGGGTTCTGAGAGGTCCAGGGGGGAAGGAGGGCCTTTGGAGGCGCAGCCGGGCCTTGGGAGGAGCACGGAAGTGTGGGGCTGCACCTGCGCAAAGACAAAGGGAGGTAGGGAGAAGGGGCCGCCGGAAGCCCGGGGCCGCCAGGGGATCTTAGAGGGGGTGGTTAAGAAGGGGGAAGGGGCCGCGGCCCAGCAGAACCGGACTCCAGAAAGTCTCCCCGGCCTCGGGTTGGGGGTAAAACTGGAGGCAGGAAGACCTGAGAGTTGAGGAGGGCAGTCCCCTTCCCCTTGCCCTCTGGTCTGAGGCCTCCGAGCCCCTGAGCCTCAGTTTCTCCATTTGTAAAAGGCAAGACCTTTGAGGCCTGAATTCCGGGCAGAAGCTTTCACTTTATAAGCTTGTTTCTCATTGAACACCCTCCCCCTGAGCCTCCACCCTTCCCCAAGTATTCCCCGGCTAATTATTCTGAAGCATCCTCTCGGGCAGCCTCAGGAGAGGGGGCGGGGTCCCCAGTGTCAGTGGGAGAGTTGTGTCAGCTCGCCCTCTTCTGGTCAAACGGGGTAGCAGCAGGGAAAGTGGGGAAGGCGCCCCAGCGGGAGCTCGGGGGGGGGGGGGGGGGGGGGGGGGGCGACGGCCCCTCTCGGTGCTCGGGGCCCTGCGCGCAGCCAGAGGGACTGTTTCCCGCCGCCTTTTGCGGCGCTGTCAGGGAGAAGAGCCCTGGCCTGAGCCCGGAGCGGGTGGCTCCTCTGTGTCCTCCCCTGGAAACTGAGCCCGGTGCCCCTGCTGCCGCCCCCGGGCCCCGGGCCGACTTGGTTAGCCTCAGGTATTACAGGAGAGCCGCCTCCCATCCACACAAGCCCCTCTCTTTGCATCTCCTTTCTGAGTTCCTTGTTAGGTTTCTGCTTAGAACACAGCCTGTGGCAGGGAATAATCATTCTGATTTCCTCAGGGTTCCGAGGGTGAGGAAGCACTCGGGCAGAGACTGTTCTCCCCCAGGTCATTTAGTCAGTCTGTCAGTGAATACTCAAGCGCCTACTGTGGGCCAGGCATTGCGCTAAGCACTGGAGATTTCACCATTCAAGAGCTCCTACTCTGGAAGCACACAGTGTGACGCGGCAAACAACCTGCAAAAAACCACATAGAAATAAACCGCATATGAGATAAATCAGGGTGCTCAGCAGAGGGGAAGGAGCTATGGACTTAAAATCAGAAGACCCAGAGAGAGAGAGCCCTCTCAGCTTTGATGTTAGCAATGTGTCCTTGGATAGCTCGCTTAATCTGTAAGAACTTGCATTTCCTCTGTAAGACGGAAATGAGAATATTTGCAGTTCCACTGAGGCACTGTTCCTTTGCTCAGTCCGGGGACCTTTCATGATTTAGCCAAGGCTTTTTGTTTTATTTTGCTTTGTTTTTTAATCTCTAAGAAATCCTTGATGACATTCAGTCACCATGCCCTGTGAACTCTTGACATGGCAGTTCAGTTTTGCAAATATTGATTAAGTATTTATGTTGGAATCTTTACAAAGTGGTAAGACATTGGAGTTGATAGAGACAATAGTTATCTGGTTTGGCATGGTTCAGTGTGATTGATTTGATCTTAGAAGGAGATATTTTGGGCCAGAACTTGAAACAAGGTACTAAGTACAACTGATGGAAACAATGCTTGTGTTCACACCTTTAGAGAGCTCATAAGTATCTAAGTACTCAATGGAGTTCACACACTTGGGAGAGTTCAGGGTTAGGGTTTTGCACTCTGGGAGATAACCCAGAATCCCTCTCCCTCCAGAAGGCGGAGTTAACCTTTGGGAGATCACATATATAGAGGGAGCTCTTGGAGCTTGGGGACTTACTGGAGGTGCTTACTTGAGTTAGTTACTTGAGGAGTTACTAAAAACTCTGGGAGCTAGAGAGAGTTTTACTTGGAGTCAGAGAGAGCTCTTGGAACCCACAAGCCCCATCTTGGAGGCAAGAGATTCATTGCATCTTCCAACTTGGTACTGGCTGGAGGCTGAAGGAAGCAGAGGCAGAAGCCAAGGACAAAGCTGCAAGATGAGAGTTAGGCCTCAACTGACCGGGCTATTTTGGAAGGAGAAATAAACGTTTGCATTTTTACCAGCTGGCTGCATTTTGGAGTAATTATTTATTTCAACTGAGACTAAGGCTGCCTCCAAAAAACCTTCACATATTTAGTGTGTGAAGAGGACTGTGCTTGGGATGGGGAAGATATAAAGTCCAGATAAGACATAGTCCCTGACTTCATGAAGCTGACAGTCTTGAGCAAGTAAACATTTGGAAATTGGAGAAGGCTTCAGAGAGGAGGTCACCGTTCATTTGGAGTTCAAAGCCAACCTTGAATTCATTGAATGTAGAGAGTGAGAAAGATAATTTCAGGTAAAGAGAATAATTTGAGCAAGACACAGAAGTGAAAAATCGCAGAGTTTAGTCCTATGGTTGCCTTCCCCCTTGCTTTACTCACTTTACCTATACTATTAAAGTGGTTTGCATGTTTCCAGGCTTTTTATTCCTTTCTCTATTAATCCTACAAATTTTTCTCCCTCATATGAAAAGCATGGTATAGTAGAAGAAGCACCAAATTTTAAGTTAGTGAATTTCGATCCAATTCCTGCATACATATTTGCTATCTGTGTGGTCTTAGGCAGGACACAATCTTTCTAGGTCTCACTCTACTTATCTTTAAAATGAGAGGATTAGACTAGATGACCTCTACACTTTCAACTCTAAACCTGTGAACCTACTACCCTGACCTAATCATGCCCACCTGCTTTCCTTGACATTTGTATGATGGGTCTAGAGCCAGTACCAATAACTGGTATGAGGAACTCCCAGATGAGTTCACTCCAAATATGTAGATTTAGCAAAAAAGAGAGACAGAGACAGACAGAGATAAGAGACAGAGACAAAAGAGAGAAAGAGAGAGAGAGAGAGAGAGAGAGAGAGAGAGAGAGAGAGAGAGAGAGAGAGAAAGAGAGAGAAGAGAAGGAGAAGGAGAGAGAGAGGGAGAGGGAGAGGGAGAGGGAAAGAGAGTGTCAGTCTTGTTTAGAACACTGAGAGGTCATCACTTGCCAAGAATCACACATATGAATACATACTTAGGCCTTGCTGGTGTCAGGACCAGCCCACTATCCACTATAGCACACTGACTCTCTGTACATTTATGATAATGTCATTTATGTAGATTATCACAAAAGACTTTTGATGTTCTATGCACAAAAATGAGACAATAGCAAAATATTTTTGAGATACTGAAAGGATTAGAGGAAAGCTTTTAGTGAATTGGATGGATTTTCCATAGAGGATTTCTTTGGGGATAAATGTGAACAGTGATGCAGAATGAGAAGGCATGGATGGTTTGAGAACTATATCATTGGAGTAAATCTTAATGTCAGTTATATCATTATCCACCAAATTCTCAAAACAATTTGCAATCTCCTGCAGTCAGCTGTATAGTTGAAGTGGGACAGAGTGTGAGTGTAGAGGAAAACATGCTGGACTTTATTTTTGAGAGACCTGAGTTCTGAGTAGTGATTCAGACAGTTGGCTAGCTTTATGATTATAGCAAATCATCATCTCTCTCTGAACCTCAATTTGCTAACACCACTTGTACCTCCTACCTCTCCAGGGGTGTCTTGAATAAAAGGGATAAAGTGTTTAAAAGTAGTTTTTATAAATTGTATAAATTGCTCCATAAATGTCAACTAATAACAAGTATCATCGCTATTATCTTTGTCTTCACAGTACAAAGTGTATGTATGATGGATGTTAGAAATAATATGAAATTAGCATGTTTGAATTGAATTCTGAGAATGACTATCATTTGATAACAATGACCTAAACACCTTCTGGGGTAATTAACAGGCCTACCTACCTACTAGAGGCAATCAAGTAAGCAGGGAAACAGTCAAGTCTGGTGACTATGGGAGCAGCAGGATATAGAAATTTAATAAGTAGTTTTTCTATTTAACAAGTAATTTTTCTAGAAGAGAAGATTCTATCATTTTTCCCCAAAGGAAGAATTTAATAGACAGTTATTAGTAACTAAAGCCTTGTGCTCAGTACTAAGGATACAAAAATAGATAACATGGTTTGTGCCTTCACAGAACTTATAATCTAATTAATGTAGGTGAGAGGAATCAATACCTTTCTAATTTGGATTTGGGACCTCTTGAGAAGCCTGTAAAGTTTGCACTCCCTTTAGCACCTTGGAGGAGAAAAAAAATTCCAGAATTGGTGACTACCACTGCTAATGAGTTTATGGAGGATGAAATGGAACAGTAGGATCCAAAGCCCAATTTCTGGTTAATAGTCCTAGCCTCTAAAGGCTACTCTTCAGTGACAACCTCCCCTCCTGCCTCTGAACCCAGGTTTGGGTCAGTCATGGAGAATGGGCTTCCCTGGTACTTGGTGGTGTGGCCAGAGCTGCCACTTTGTTGCCCACCACATTATTGGTCTCCATCCATGATTCCAGTTGCCCTTACAGGCTGTGGTTAAAGCTCTGAGGGCCATGTTTATACTTCCTTTCTTGCTTACAGAGTTCTGTGGAACTCTCATCTCAGTGGAGCCTTTTTTAGGGTGCCAGTAGGCATGCCCTGAACTTCCCTTATAAGGCCGTGTTGAAACATGCTTAGAGTCATAGCAGTAATCTTTCAGCAGTTTGTCAGCTTCAAGCAAGATGTCAGTCACAGGTGACAGACATAATTGTACTTAACTTTGTGCGTGGATGTTATCAATCTGTGACAGATACTTGGGGAAATGGGGCACTCTGATTGCAGAAGATGTGTCATCTACACTTAGTCTTCCTCTCAGGGAGACCAGGATTCAGTCACAACTTTTGCATGTCGATGTCAGGTTTTGAGAACATAGATCTGCACTGACCCCAGAAATCGTTCAGGCACGCGGATCACAGCGCTGTCATTTAAAAGGTTAATGGCTCTTCTGAGAGGAGGGAAAGGCCTGCAGGAGGGGGCTTTCATTGAGTGTGTGCCTCCAGAGCACGTTCCTCCCCATATACATTTCACACACTACAAGAGCTCCCTAATCCCAGTTCTTTTCTAGGGGTTCTGTTTCAGTGATTTTAAAAAAAAAAAAAGGAAACTTTTAGGTTGTTGGTTTGAGACTTGTGCAGCTTTACAGACTAAAATTTGCTGCTTCACTTCTAATTTATGTATTATATAGTTGATCAAAGATTAGGATTAATTTTGTCTCATAGGACAGTGACATTAAGCCCCACCCAGCCCAGGAGTGTTTGCAGCCTTTCTGAAGCTCCAGGGCCTCATGACCACTAACCCAGGCTCACTCAAGAGAAAAGGGATGGTATTGGGTTTAAGGATGCAGCAGTTCCTGTGTTACATAAAGTTGACATTGCCCATTCATTCGGTAGTTGCCATGCCTTAAAACCTCACACTGTTTGTGCAAACATTCTCCCTCCCTTCCTCTCTCCCTCTCCCTCCTTCTCTACCTCTTTCTCCCCCCTCTCCTCTCTCTCTCCCTCTCCCTCATTCCTTCTTTCTCTCCCTTCCTTCCTTTCTCTCTTTCCCCCCCTCCCTCCCTCCCTTTCTCTTTCCTTTCCTCTTTCCCCCTCCCCGTCTGTCCTCGACACTTTCTGTCTCTCTCTGTCACTGTTTCTCCTTGATTCTTTCTCTGTCTCTCTCCCTTCCTCCCCCCACCTCTCTCTTTCCCTCTTCTCAGTCAAACTCTCTGTTATAGAAGTTTTGTCTGACTTTCTTTTGTAACACACACAGTTCTACAGTCAATGGGTAAGCCTGAATAGCAGCTTGACAGATTCTGTCTCTCTCATACCTGTACCTGCTGAACAGTCTTAGAATAGGAGAAAGGTTGGTTGCCCATTAGGGATATTGGCAAAAGCTGCTGGTTTCCTGCCCTTCCAACTCCTCTATCCCCCTGAGTGTGATAACAGTAAGGTCTATTAATATGAAGGAATCATGTGTGAGAGGGAGCCTGAGGCAGACCAGGCTTGGGCTGTTTCTGTTCTGGATTAAGAGACCTGTGGGTCAAGCCCTATTAAACAGCACTGAGGTAAGACCTTTTGGGGAAAATCCAGAAAATTCTGAAGCAGTGATGTTTTAGGATTCGATTTTGTGGTTTATTTCAGGTCTTGTAATTCCTGAATAGGTAATTGTGATTACTATGTCCTTTTGTGGTGCAAGATAAAACTTGGGGAGGGGGAGTAGAGAATCTCTGAATTGGAAGGGATATCTTGTGTCTGGATAGAGATCCCCTCTATAAGTCCTGACCTGATAAGTGATTGGTTCACTCCTGGTCAAATACTTTTAGCAGCAGAGACAGCCTGTTTCTCCTTGTTGCCCACTAGTCCACGGGCTAGCCGTAGCCTACTTCCTATGTTCTTATTTGGGAGATCTTCCATCCAGTGAGACTACATCAGCCTCTCTGCAACTGTTCCTGGTTCTGCCCTCGGAGGAAAAGCAGAATTAAAAGTACAATCCCCCTTCCTCTTGAAGGATCCCCTTCAGATACTTGAAGATAACTGCTCTCCTCTCCTCCTCAGCTGAACAAGCAGTCCCAGGCCCTTCCAGAGAGCTTGGTATAGGAAAGCTTTATTTCTGCCTGTTGCTACTTTCTGGTTCATTTTCATTCAGCAGTCATTTAGTAGGTCACTGTTCTATTCAGAGCACATTGGGCTAGATAATGAAGGTGATAAAAAAAAAAATTGAGAGAGATTTGGTGCCTGTCCTTATATACCCTCACTAAGTACTTATTGAGCATTTAGGGTATACAGAGCCTTGTGCCAGACAATAAGATAAAGATTAGATAAGAACCACTACTTATGAAAATTACAGCCTGATAGAGGGATGTATCACATGAATTGAGGGGAAATTTAAAAAATTGTGAAGTTCCTTATGGATTACTCAGATATGGAAAGAATGTTTGGCTTTCTTGGCAGGTAAGCCAGGGGGTAGTATTTTTCCAGGTTTAGTTAAAAGGGTCATTTGTATCTTAAGATTTGGCAAGTATATTGGAAACTCTTGCTCTGTAAAGTATACCCAAACTTAGGAACTTTGCGAATGGTTTTGCTTTGAACAATTTCACTTCCCCCTTTTCTTTACAATAAAACTTCAGGCATTTTTAACTCTTCAAAAGGAGGTATATAGTTTCACACCTTTCCTTTTTCATAGAATCTCAAAATTGGACAAGACCTGGGAGCTCATTACTCTGATCCCTACCTGAATCATAAATCTCCTGGCAAAGGGTCATAGTCTTAAATCAAAGTCAACTTGCTACCTCTTAAAGCAGCCCATTTTGCTTCAGAGCAGTTTTGTTGTTTTTGTTTGATACAATTGGGGTACTGGGTTCACCCTTCCAAAGCATACTGGACTTGGTAGATTAGGTTTTCAGAAGGGAGACTACTACTCCTCTCCTAATTCTGAGGGGTAATCCTGAGAATTTTAATTTCTAGTCCTGTTTCTCATGAACCCCAATATGGTTGCCAAGCTCTCTTTCCCTAATATCAAGCAACCAGTAGAACTATTAGCTTCTAGAAAATGTTATTTACTGAGAAGGTATAGTAGAGGAACAGTATTTACAAAACATTCCTCCCCAACTTGGGCCACACTTTCCCCTTGCACCCACAAAATATCTAGGGAGAATGGATTTAAGTTCAGTGGGAGTAAAGTCCATGTGTAGGAAACACATGTGGCTTAAGGGGTACCTCCCAACTTCTGGTCCCCAAATCTTTTTCTCCCTTCATAGAGTCCTCATGAGGTTTCCCTTATATTTGGCTCTGTTTGGGTTCAGTTAGTCATTGTTTGTGTAGAGTCCATGGCCAGCATTTTTCTTTGGCATAAAGGGTCATGAATTCAAAAACTGCTGTTTTCCTTAGGATATTGTTTTCCTATCTCTGTATATGTTTTAGGTACATGTTTCCTCTGTCACTGGCTATCATTACCCCAGTGGACTCTGATACCAACTCTGTTTGCTCAAGGACATCTATGATTTCCTATTGTGGACCTCCCAAACTCACCTGTTGCCTGGTCACTCCCCTTTAAGAATACTTATTCCCCTAAGATGCTAAAAAATAAAATGCAAAAGTAAAAATGGACCATTGACTAGTAGGAGAGAGTGAACAACTTCATGCACCAAACAGTTCAAAGTAATCTTCATCATTCATAAGCTTTCTGGAGAGAAAGCAAATCTGCTGCTTTGGTTTCTTGTATGAACATTCAGCCTTTCATGGATCATCAGTCTTTGTAGCTCTGAAGACAATTAAAATTTTTTTTGTTACCATCAGCTCCCTTAGTCACACCTGGCCTCCATGGGAGGGACTAGAATCAGATAGGTATAACTAGGAATGTTTTGTATTACCCACCAAGAAAGACAAATCCAAGCATGTGTCTTTCTTGGTGGGTAATACAAAACTATTGCACAAAATTATTACTAAAATGTTGAATATAAATAATATTTAAATAAAATAATAATATTTAAATAATCATGATAATAGTCAACATTTGTCTAAGTTTGCAGAGCACCTTGGTTTTCTACAGATTTTCATTTTCAACCTATTGTTAACACTTTTGTCCTCTGGAGCCAAGCAAAGTAAATTTAAACTTTCCTTCCACATGACAGTCCTACTTAAATATGGTAGTCAAGTTCTTACTAAGTTTTCTCTTTTACTGACCCAATATTTTCAGTTCCTTCAGTACTTTCCATCCTGGTTGGCTCTGTCGGATACACTTCAATTTCTCAGTGTTCTTCCTAAAATGCGATACCCAGAATTGAACATAATATTCCATTGTGCTCTGACTAGAGCAGAGAACAGATAGACTGTTATTTCCCTAATGCCCGTGCATTTTTCTTTCTGTGACAGTAACTTGTGACTGTGATGGTGTCATTGTAGGCACAGTCTGCAGTGCAGATTGGTACCTACTCTACTGATCAGGCTTAGACTACTTCAGAGGTTTGAGAGGCAGAGGACTTGCTCAGGATCATACAGCCTCTCTGAGACTTGAATCCTTTCTCCCCTGGACCAGGCGGCTTCTCACCTCTGTACATTATGCCTCTTAACACAACTCAAGAGCGCATGAGCTTTTTAGCATCACATTCTAATGCTGGCATTTAGGCATTAGCATAGCTATGTATGAAAATGATGGAGATTTCTTATACTGGAACCAATCTAGGGGGATTGAAAAGTATGCAATTTTGCATCTTCTCTTGGCCCCCAAAGTTGCTTTAGTGGATCACTTGAATAAGTGGTTTTTTTCTAGTAAAAGGATTAGCAAAATGCCTGGAACCATGAGGAACCTTAGGAGGAAGGTGCTAGAGCTCTGTAGCACTGACTTGAAGAAGAAGCCTTTGGTGAAATAGAAACAAATGAACAAAGACATTTTTAAAGCTTATTTACCCTAACTTCACATAGTCACTATCTGGGCTTAAATGGTTATTTAAAGTGTGAGTGATTGTTGGGTTGAATAACCCACTTTGAAATTTTCTAGCTAAAACTTTCAGTTATTGCTTTATGTATTTATATATATATATATAAATATGCATATTGATTCTTGCAGTTTTAGAAATCAAAGAAATTTTATAGCTTGAAGGGACTTCAGTTTCATCTAGTCTAGGAGTTCTTAACATGAAAAAGAGTCTTTGAACTTAAAAATATGTAGTTGGTTTTCTTTTAAATTCTGGCTATTTTATTTTATGCATTTAAAAATGTTATTCTGTAATTAAAAGTCCATAGGCTTCCTTAGCCCCTTAATTCTTGTGCCTCTTTCTGTTAATTATCTCTGTTATCCTATATATGTGGTTTGCCTGTTGTTCTGACATTAGACTATGAGTTTCTTGAGAATTAGGACTTTCTTTGGCCTTTCTTTTGTATTAACTGTTTCTTCCCTTCCTCTCTCCTTTTATTGACTGACATATTTTTGACATCTGTCTCTGCAATGTAATATAATGTGATTCTCCAACCCCTTCTCTCCTACAGCTATCTTTTTTTTAATCGAAAAGGTGATGGAATTAGATAAGTACTCTACCTGCTCAAGAACCCTCAGTGGTTCCCCATTGTCTTATTGGATAGAGGTAGGATATAGCATCCATATGCCTCATTTATTGTTTGAAAATTGTGCTCTCTGTGGATTGTGGCCCTTCATTGTAACAAATATAACGTGATGTATCACAAAACCAGTGCCTTCATGATATATCTTGATAAATCCATGGTGTTATCACTATGTCTATTCCCCCTTTCCTCTGCCTACTATTGAGGGTAAAATTTTGTGTGGCATTAAAAACATATGTATTTATGAAAAGTCATATTGAAAAGTGGCCCATGCTCTGCCTGCAAACAAATCCAGCATGTTTTACCTTCTATCTATACTGCTGACCCTTTCACCTGAACTTGCTATTGGATAAAATCCAAACTGAACATTCTGCTTTGCAAAAGCCCCACAGATTTGACTTCACTTTATCAACCTCACCCTATATTCACATCAGGCCAGTATCCACATTGTTTACCAGACTCACCATATCCTTGCCTTGTTTACTAAATTCCATTTAACAGACATTTATTAAATACTTGCTCCATACCAGGCACCAGAGATTCAAAGGCAAAAAAATAACCATTATTGTAATGAGATTCATAAAACTGTGGTTTGGATCCTATTTCTGTCAGTAGATAGTTGACTGTGGGGGAGTAATTTCTCTTTGATCCTCAGTTTCTCCTTCAGAATAGTAAGGAAACAAGCATTTTATTTTATTCAGTGCCCTATTTTGTTTCTGGAACTGTACTAAATGCTATACAAATATTCATTCCTTTGATTCCCAGAACCACTTTGGGAGAAGGTCCTGTTATTGTCACCATTTTACAGTTGAGAAAACTAAATCAGACAGAAGTTGTAACTTTCCCCAGCATCACACAGCTAATAACTGTTTGAATCTGGATTTGAACTCAGATCTTCCTATTAAGCATTTAGAATTCTATTCAGTGTGTCAGCCTCTGCTTCCGAATGGGGAAAATAATTCTAACTTTTTATTTTTTATAAATCTGCTGGAAGAAAAATCATATTAAAAAAGTCTCATAAGAGTGTTACAGAAATGCTGTATCAGTTATGCTGTCCTATTTCACTGTCCCTTTTCTCACTAAATCTCCTTTCCCCAATCCATTCCCCTTCATATTATATTGTGTAGCCTATAACATTAATAATATGTATCATCTTAAAACATAAAAAATATCTTGCAGCAACCCATCCTTCAAAGCCTGTTCCCTTTTTAATAAATATTTATAAAGTTCTTTTCATGAGGAGAGTCCTATTTTAGGCACAATGGGGGATACAAGGATAATTAGTTTCATTCCTTGGTTCAGAGAACCAATAATACTTATTTACCCATGAAAAGAGCTTTGAGGAAGTACTTCAAAGATCCAGGATTTCATCCATTTGAGTCCTCCCACCTCCATGCAAATTAAAGCCCATTCATACCTTAATAGATGGTCTTTGTGAGTTGCTGTGGCCAAAAATGTTCTGATGGCCAGCCTTCTGTGGATGAGGCTTTCTTAAGCTCAGCTGAGCCATATTTCATCTCCGGGCCTATCCTTGAAGTCTTTCTAGTTAGAACTTTTACTCCATTGGCAGAGCCCCTGAGACCTATCATTCTCCTCTGTATCACAACAAGGCATGGAGGTCAGTGGGAGGTAAAATCCACAAAGCATAATATAAATGTGAGTTGCCCTGTCTATGGATCAGTGGTTGTGCCCAGCCACCTTGTCAGGGCCGTGGGACTTAGCCCCACACAGATGTCACCTCCAGAAACTGAGCAATCCTGTGGGCCATGAAATAGATGGATAGCATCCACCGTTGTGTCAAAAGGGAGCTGTGGGCCATGTAGGCTTAGTGTTATCCAGAGACTGCTTTGAGTGACTAGTTAACAGAGCTGCACAAACCGTATGGTTTGCATCACGCTTCTTTATTCAAGAAGTGCAAACTTTGGCCATGGTCCAATGCACTTGAATTCTAGACAATGATTGAGAAAAAATATGGAAACCATACGTGAGAAATTCCCAAACTGATGAAACACACCAAATGGCTCAGAAGTAAGAGATTAAGTAAGGTTACAAGTGGTTTGATTTATTTTGGTGATTAAGAGAATGGTGTGAAAGAGATGTGCAGAATAAAGTTGCTTAAATACCCAGCACTTTCCTATGTGACTGTTTTTGTAGCCCTTTCAAAAATCTAGTCCTGGCATCAGAATAGTTTTGAAGGTGAAATTTCATTAAAATAGAGTTTGGTGTTGTTAGATAGGAATGATGAGATTGGGCTGATTGATATTAATTTTAATAAGCTTTCTCTATGTCAGAGATTCTGTTTAATGGAGAATTGACTACCTTTCAAAACAACTTCTGCCTTTCAATTTGAAGATCTCTTTGCTCTAACATGTCCAGTTACGAATGAGGTATTTACTGGTTTCAGATAAGTCTCTGCAATTTTTGGTGACTCTGGTGTTTGTGTATTTTATTTTTAATTGTGAGTTTTGTTATGTGGAAAGTAAGGAAGAGAAGCAAGACTACAGATGCTAAATTCTCATTAAATGTGGCTGACACCCGTGTGTGTGTGTGTGTGTGTACGCACGCAAGCACATATCTGTGTTTTTTCAGTGTGTAATCTCTGTGTTGTTAAACTGGGAGGAAGGGAGGTGTGATGGACTAGGTTTGGAGTTAGAAATTTGACCTACCTCTTCCTGCAGAAAATAGGGAGGATTTTCTTTGTCCTCTTCACCTCCCAAGGCTGGTTGAGAGGGAAGAGCTTTGTGAGCTTTTAAATGCTGTCTGATTGAGAGCTGCTGCTCTCTTTCAGCTTTGAATCCAATATACCAGCATTGTCAGGATTATAAAAATTTTACTCTATATTGAGGGACGAAGAATCTGTTTCTCTTTGCTTTGGTCCTTTGAATTTAATAATTTTAAGGGATATTTTATATCTTATCAAAGCAGAAGCTGATGGGCTATTTGGTGGTTATATTATAGATTATTAGGAAATAGCTTTTCTGCAGTCCCCAGGATAAATCTAGTTGCAAAGAAAAGTAAAAATTGAGGGCTGTTTGATGAAAACCTTCCAAACCTCCCTCCTGGAATTTAGTAACACCTTTCCTCAGGCTGTCCTATTTCTGGGCTGATTTTCAGTAATTAATCTTGATATTTACTACAGTTGTAGGCACATAATAATGCTGAATGCTGCCTTTGAATTTATTCAGGAAGGGGTTTGGCACACAGGTTGAGTAAAATTAAACTTGTATATCTCTCTTGTGTGACAGATGTTTTGTTTCCCAGTTTCTCAAATCTGAGTCTGCTCTGAAGAGACTCCCTGTCTCCAGAGCTGGAACTTTGAGGCCTGGCCTTCCTCACAGCTGGAGTGGAAACTTGCATGTGACAGAAAGTTGTTGGTAACTGTTCCCTGCTGTGGTTCACATGTTGTCTCTTTGTAGTCACTATTTTATTTTACTAAGCAAATTGTATCCATCCAAGGTTATTAGTAGGATGGGAAAGGATAAAGAAGTTGCTTTGAATTCAGTTGTAAGGATTCTAGCTTATCCTCTTCTCAGTCACCTCCTTCTCCCCTCTCTTCCTTTGCTCTTAACTCAGTCGTCATTCCTCTTCACTTTCTCGCCTTCCTCTGTTTTCCCTCTCTTTCTTCTCTTTGCCCTTTTTCCCCCTCTCCCTTCCCTTTTTTCCCTCCTCCTCTCCTTCCTCCCTTAATTTTTTCTTTATTTTCTTTTGTTTGCTTTCCTTTTTTTGCTGAGGCAATTAGTGTTAAGTGACTTGGCCAGGGTCACACAGCTAGGAAGTGTTAAGTGTCTGAGACGGGATTTGAACTCAGGCTGTCTTGACCTGAGGGCTAGTGCTTTATCCACTGCACCACCTAACTGCCCCCCTTAATTTTTTCTAACTCTTCCTTGCTCCTTCCTTTCCTATCTTCCCTCCTTTTCTTGTCTTCTCCCTCTCCTCTCTTTCCTTTTCCTTTTCTCCCTTCTTATTTTCCCCTTCCCTCTCTCATCTCCCTTTCTATCTTTCCTCTTCCCTTCTCCCCCTCTCCTAGCCTAATTTATTCTGGGTTTGGCAATTTTACTACCTTTGGATTGGGGAGAAGGATACTTTAGTAGCTTGGGAAAAGATGAAAAAATCTAGCAGGTCTCATGTATTACTTGTTTTTAAGTGTAAGGTCAGTGAGGTTTTAAAAACTCCTCAAGTATTTATAAAGTCTGAGAAGATTATCTGGAATGGAAGCACATTATCCTAGGTCCTAGATTTTGGTTTTCAGTTGATTTTTCTCAGACATGAGGTAGGTGATGCAGCATCACAATATCCAAATGTAATCAGGGTAAAGAGCAGTAAATATTGTACAGCTAATGCAGTTCAACAAGTGCATAGAAAGTGAAAGTTGGTCTTTTTTGTTGGTAATTTATGACTTGAGATATATTATATCATAATAAAGCTTATTTAATTAAAACTAATTGAGAAATTCCAATCTTTAAGATGGTAGCTTGCATTTATCTAAGGAAGAATTTTATTGGATCATGGAATTTAGAACTGGAAGGGACTTTTGAGATCCTTTAGTTCAGGAGTTATTGTAATTTTTGTGTATGTCATGGACCCACTTAAACAGTCTGGTGAAGCCTAGAAACCTTCAAGAGGCAACTAGAATCCCAAGTCTCCTGATAACTAGTCAGTAGAGTACTGGACCTGGAATCAGAAAGTCCTGAATTCAAATCCAGACTTAGTTACTTACTGTGTTACCCTAGGTAAGTCACTGTCTGCCTCAGTTTCTCCAACTGTAAAATGGGAAAAATAATAACAACAATCTTTCAAGGTTGTTGGGAGGATCAAATGAGATATTTGTCAAAAAGCACTTGGCACAATACCTGGAATGTAGGGGGTCCTATAAAAGTTATTTATTCTTC
Source organism: Sarcophilus harrisii (assembly GCF_902635505.1). NCBI lineage: Eukaryota > Metazoa > Chordata > Mammalia > Dasyuromorphia > Dasyuridae > Sarcophilus > Sarcophilus harrisii. The sequence continues at coordinate 450,957,049 of NC_045427.1, forward strand.
TCTTTTATCTTTCCTTTCCTCTTCTTCCTCCATTCCCTCCACTCCCAGCCAGGGATATTGTGAAGACAAAAAGAGATAATATTTGTAAAGTGCTTAACACAGTTTCTGATGCATAGGAGGTATTCAGTAAATCCTTCTCTCTGTTTATCTCTCAAAACAACACTTAAATACATAAAATATTGTGATAGGACTATGAAGAAAATCAATTATATTGAAATGTAGTTATCAAAATGTTTAAAAAAAAAAAACAAATTTCTATACCCTCGGAGAAGAAACTGTGATCTAGTCCAACTCCTTATTTGATAGAAAAGCAATAGGTTTAGATAGAGACTCCATCTAGAGACTGTCTTTGTCATTACTACACAGCTTGGAAATAACAGAATCAGAATTTGAATCTTAGTTCCTCAGACACTTAATTGCATAATTATTCCTGCTGTACATTTTCTTTTAATGAGCCAACAAACGATGTCATTTGAATTGAAAATTGTCACCCATTCTAAGAATAGACATATAAGTAAGCTTGCATCTTAGAGGTGGTTTTGTGTGCATTCATTTGTATTGAGATGGTATAGTATGTTTACAATCACCTTACCCTGATTTATGAGTGATGGGTTGGTACTTTGTATTGAATTTAAGTGATATAATTATGGTTTTTTTAAATTTTAAGTCTTTAGCTTTTGTAGAATCTTAGAACTTAAAGAGGGAAAGAATCTCTAGAGTATCTAGTTCAACAGATAAAGAAACTGAAGCTTAGACAAGAGAAATTATCTGTACCAGATTATATTGGGAATTACTGACAAAGCTGACTCTAGAATCCCAAGTCTTCTGACATTTAGGACAGTGCATTTTCTTATTTTGCCATGCTGATCCTCTGTGGTTACTCCAGTGTATGGAAATCTTTAACCTTTCTCCTCAGTTCAACAAACATTTATTAAGCTCCCACAATATTCAAGGCCTTAGGTTAGGATCTGGAGCATTCAAAAAATTAAGTGGTGGCCCTTCTATTCAAAGAACTGAATCTATTGGGACAGATAAAATATTATCTCATGTAATTTCTATTATGGAATAATGCCAATTCTTATTTCTGGAAATCTTTTGATTTTTGCTAAGCCTTTTCTTTGCCCCTATTTTAAAAAATAAGAAGTACATATATTTCTCCAGTTTACAAATGAGGAAACTGAGGTTCAGAAATGTGAGGTGATTTGGTCAGGTCTCATCGTCAGAACCAAAATTTAATCACAGTTTTCCTGATTCCTGAGTTCTGCCATACCATGATGGCCCCTCAGAAAAATCTGGTAAGTGCTTAGAAAAGATATATGAATAAGTGTTATAAAATATTTGAGGAGAGATACATTGCTTCTTATTTGAAGAAGCAATTTGGACTAAATCTTGAAAAATAGTTGGATTTCAACAAAAAATGCAGATTCGAAGAAGGGTAGCTATGGTTAGGTGGATACCTTGAAGATCAGCTTGCCTAGTGCTTTTATAGTATGAAAGGAGAGGTAATAACAAATAAGACTGAAAAGGTATTTGGAGTCACACTGTGAATTGCTTTGAATACCAGAGGATTTGAGACTTTTTTCCATAGGCAGAAAGGAGGCATTGAAATCTTATTTCCCTAAGACAAAGTATTATTTCCATAAGTTTATGAAGAAGCACCAGATTGCCTTATTGTTGTGCATGATCTGACAACAGCAGCAATGATATTCCTGAATTATCTTCAATATCTGGATTTTTTCAGTGAGGGGTGCACCCTTCTTCAATATATAAAACATATACAACAAAATATGTCCATCCCTTGAAAGCTTTCTTTTTAAGTTGTTATGAATTTACAAATTCATTACATGTACTTGAAGCTCTTCCAGTTCCCTTAGTAATCCTGAGTCACATTTTTGCCATAATGAAGTTTTGGAGAAGGACTTCATTGAAGGAACAATGATAATTATATAATTAGTACGCATTATATCATTTAATAAATATGTATATCTTTTGCTAATATATCATATATATAATTAAATATCTATATAATAATGCATTAAAAAGATACAGAATGGGTATGGGGATTTCTAAAGATTATCTGATCCAAAACTTTCACATTACAGATGAGGAAATAAAGTAGCAGAGAAAGGAAGTGATTACCTTAAAGTATACAGGTAGTAAGTGAAAAAGAATTGCTTTGATTTTTGGACCTCTACCATGACAACCAGTCGTGTCAGAGGCAGGACATGAACCCAAGATAGCCTGACTTTATATCTATCCCCCATGCCACACTGTCTCCCAAGTAAATGATAATAGTAATTCACATTTATTTAATGTTTTAAGTGAGTACTCCAGAGATAGAGCCTTGGCCCTGCCCCAAGTATACACTAGAATGAATTATGGAGCCACTCTTGGAGAGCTGGCATTTCCTGTCATGATACTTTGTTACTTTTCATACCTATTCATTTCCAAACTTCAGAAGTAATTTGTCACATTGGAGGAGGTAGTCATTAATAACCATTATTCACAACTGTCTAGAATTCCTACCCATATGTGTATGAGTCTCCGAATTAAGCATCCAAAAAATTGGCCACATTGGTGGTAAACGGTGCCTCCGTTTTGACAGATTGAAATCCTCCCCACCCCTTTATTTGCCTTTTTCATATTTGAGTCATTCCATGTCTGTCTTTAATCAGTGAAAAGGTGGCTATCATGTGGTTTAGTCGAGGTTGCATGGAATTCATTATTATTATTATTACCATCAAAACTCATGATATAAATTGTTCATTTTTAACTGATTTGGGAGAAAAAAAAAACAAACCTTTCCCCATCTATTTCATCTTAATGCATTAAAAAAAAATGTTTTCTGTTCAAGCACTTGAAAAAGAATAGTTTTGAAATTCTGACTTCCAGATCCCACTGGGTGTGGACTCTGGGCTCTTGTTATAAATGAAACTGGAATCACAACTTGTCATTTTAATGTTTTGGTGAAAGGCTTGGGGTGGGGGGAAAGAAGAAGCCCTAAACCTTCTGATACTGGTAAAGAAAAATAATTGGCTTTAGTATATGTTAATGTAAATTATTCTTTTTTTAACATTAAAATTCCACAAAAGTAGTAATAATTACTGTTAATATCTTTCAGTGGAAACTTACAGTAAACGAGCAGTGGTTGAAACAGTATTTAACAGGGAGAGCTGCTGGCATGCTAAGAATGCAAATAAGTGTTATTAGCCTAATGATTTTGCCGTCGCCATGGTTGTGCAGCAACAGTGTTGTGAATATGTCATCCAGCACCCGTGAATTGGGAAAGTGTGTCAAAACACAACTTCAATTAGTTTGCTCTAATTATGGCTCTGGAGAGTTTGTAACTACATCACTCCTCATTAAAAGAGATTTTCTTCTATGGATTAATGTAATATACAAAAGGAAAGTTTCAAAGTTTTCTACACGATTAGCTCCTGCAAGGCGAGAGGTTGGTGCAGGGCTGGGGAAGAAGATTCTTGTAATTGCTGGATCCTTCAGCTGCAGGTCATAGTGAAGCTGAGTACTTAGCACAGAGCAGAAGAGAGAAGAGTGCTGATGGCTGCCTGGGAGGGGAAGGGAGCCAAGTGCAAAGAAAGCCATCGGCTTTCTTGCAAAAACAGACTCTAACAAATAGGGGTTTGAGGCTTTTCATAAAAGAGTAATTGAACCTCTCTGGCACTGCTTGGCACTCCTCAGAGTGCTAACCAGGAAGTGAAGAGAATTATGGGTAGGGAGCATCTCAACGAATTCTTTTAGGAAGTAGAGGTTTTACCTGAACCTACTGTATCTTGTCTGGGTATTTGGAAGTAAGTTTATAGTACTGTTGAAGAGCAAGGAATAAGCATATTATTTAGTTCATGGTGAAGACACATAATTTTCAGGAACTTTCAAAAGAATTTTTTTAATAGAAAGGGGGAAAAAAAGAATAAAGGAATATAAGTGGCTCTGGGCACTTACATACATCTTTGAGACTAATGCCTGCACTATAAAGGGTCTCTGTTCTGCTTTTTTCCTCTTTTTAGTTCTTTTTTTCTATAATATGAGCAGCTGCAGGTGTTGGTATCCTGGGGGTGGTATGCCAAATATGCATTTTCCCAGGTTTTCTTTGGCAGAGTAGTGAACCAAGAAAGTAAGAAATTCCCTTTAGTCCTTCATATCATAATTCTCTGGAACAAAGCTTCTGATGATTATTGATTTAGATCCAAAAGAGACCATCTTATCCAACTCCCTCATTTTATTAATGAGGAAAATGAGGTCCAGAAAGATCAAGTAATTTAACCAGTAGTATATGAGTGGCAGAGGGAGGATTTGAACTCAGGTACCCTAATTTTATTACTGCTTAAAAGATGGCTACCTTGGGCAATCTTTCCCAGAGATAAGAAATTAAATTCAGTAACGAAGAATCAATATATGTTTATCAGACTAAACCTGGAGGATACATTATCACTGCTCAGCTCCTGTTCTAGATATATTCCTGTATAGGCTCTGGTCACAGGCCCACAGGAGACAATTTAGAGGAACGTGGAAATTCCATTCGAGCTGCTTATTACTTCCTCAGGAATATTACAGCCAGGCCTACATACTGTATCTGCCTGCCACACATCATTGCTAACATTCTGAGATTGCCCTTTTGAAAGAGGCGGAAATGTTTGTTTTCCTGCTTTTTACCCTGTCACAAAAGCAGACCACTCTCTCTGTTACATAGTAGGACTTATACTAATACTAGTAAGGGTAATTGTATTGTGATTCTCATCTATATAGTGTTTTGTGGTTTGTAAAATATGTTACAAATATTAACTAATTTTATCCTCAGCTCTTGAGGTAGGTGCTATTACTACCCCCACTTCATAGATGAGGAAACTGAGGCACACAGTTTCAGGATCTTACCTGGGATCTTCCAGTGAATAAGTGACTAGGGTTAGATTTGAACCCAGTCTTCCTGGCTCCAGGTCCAGCTCTCTATTCACCAAACTCCCAATTGCTTCTAGCAGATATATACTTAAACCAATTCTGTAAAATAAGTAGGATAAATATTTATTCCATTTTTCAGATAAGCCAGCTGTGGCTCAGACTGACTTAACCAAGGTACTGGGACCAACCAGGACTTAACCTTGAGTCCACTTTTCCAATTCTAGGACCCTTTCCTCAGATGGACTACATATCCTAGAAATTACTAGCTTCCCATAAAAACAAATAGTCATTTAAATTTGCCAAACTCTATCTAATATTTCTCTGGAATTCTGTTCTTTTCTATGATCTGTGCATATGCAGTGGCCATCTTGTTCTTTTGGCAGCTTTTGGGCGTATTTCGAAAATGAAAATTAAATTTCAGAATGGTACTTTTCTTTGATATTCTCCTATAATGCCTTTCTTCTCCCTAAGATCATTTCAAATATGTTTTTGTGAGTCTTTAAATATTAACTACAGATATCTAGTTTTTTATAAGTTTCTTGTTGAGGCAGTTAAACTCCCTTATGAAAAATTTTCCTTAGAATTGATTCCAAGAATCTCGTCATTGGAAGGGACTTTAACATTCAGAAGGTCCTAAAATCTCAGAGCTAAAAAAGGCCTCGAAGGCCATTTTGTTCAAATCTTATACCCAAAACAAGAATGGTCTCTACACTTAGCTATTCAGCCTGTAACAGACATATCCCAAACATTGGGAACTTGCCATCTCTCAAGATAATCTACTCCTCTCTCTCACTGCTGGGAGGCTCTCTTCTAATGAACCAGATTTGGATGCTCTCTAACTTCCAGCCACTACTCTTCCATCTGGGATACTTCTCCATGTCTGTTTGCTATTTGTTCTTCATGTTTATTTGAGTGTTACCTTCTTCTTTTATTTTCTCTACTCCAGAGTAAACGTTCCAGATTCATTCAACTCATCTTCTTATTGTATGGTGCATAGTCCCCTTGACATTCTAGTTGCATTCTTCTGATTACACTCCAGGTCACCCATGACCCCCATGTATATATTGTAGTATCCAGAACTGATTCTAGTGCTTGGAGTTTTATCAGTGCTTGGGGGAAAATCTGATATGTTGTTTCCTTACATTTAAATCTTGGACTTCCCTAAAGTCTGTGAGAACTGCTCTGAAGCTATTGTCCACATCATTCTTTAGAAGATGAGCAAGAGGGATGTGATTGTTGTAACAAAGTTCAAAATGTAACCCCAGATTCCTTTAGACCTGTAATAAATGAATGAATGAATAAACAAACTAACAAATAAATAAAATCTGATTATCCCTCTGTGGAAGTGGGATGCTATTGGGTGCTTATATGTAGCAGCTGGTGAGGGGTTAAAGTAGCAATTGTTGAAGTCTTCTAGGCTTTTTCCCAGTTCTGTGATAATTTGATGAAGAACTTCACCCTAATTAAATATTCAAATTAGAAATAAGTGTCAATATGGCTTCCCATTGCCGGGAATGATGATTAATTGTATTCAAAACTCTAGTGGCCGCTGTAATCTAAACCAAACCGTTGTTCTTGATTATTTCTCTAACATACTTGCCATGTTTTTGTTTTAAAATTTAAACTAGTAATTGATTTGCCATATGCTGCAGAGCTGCACATTCTTTAAAGCTCTGTGTTTAGGAACTTAGGGAGTTTGTAATTGTGATTTTCTTATTCTTCCAATGGCAGTCTATTTTTTTCCTTATAAAATACAAAATGATTTGTATATTGTTGGGTTTTTTTCTATAACCCATGAGGAAAACTCATTATACTGTCAGGTTGGTAGGTATAAGTTATATTGATCATGGCAAACAGTTGGCTGGAATGGAAAATGAACAGGGATGTATTTCTTCTTCTCTTGGTTTTGTATATCAGTAAAGCCTTCACATCTCATCTCCTTCAGGAAACCTTTCATGAATGTTCCTTCCTGAAATAACCATGGAATTAATGATTTTTAGAACTGGAAGGAAAATGTGAACATAAAGTATGGAATTAGAATTATTTTTGACTCTTTGTGGACCCATTTGGGGTTTTCTTGGCAAAGATAGTAGAGTGCTTTGCCATTTCCTTCTCCACTTCATTTTACAGATGAGGAAACTGAGGCAAATGGGATTAAGTGACATCTAGGGTCACCAAGCTAGAAAGTGTCTCAGGTCAGATTTGAACACAAGAAAATGACTTCCTGACTCTAGGCCCAACACAGTTCTCCATGTTTATTTGTGCCATCTAGCTTCTCTGTAAACCAAAATACAGTTATCAAAACATTTTTGAAAGATAAAAAAGGCCATAGAACCCAGGTTAAGAATTACTGATTTAGATCGGCTCATTCATTTACATACACTTGAAGCTTGCTGAATCCAGAGAGATGAAAGGTCTTGGCCATGGATATTTCACTGAGTAGGATAGCCATAGTTTAGAACACTTCCAATATATAATTTGAGCGTTGTTCTCATTGTATATACTTGCCTTCCTTTTCCTTTAATTCCCATAGTACCTATCATTTATAAATTTATTTGGGCATTTCACACATCTATATAACATACCTTTGATTGGTTCTTAAAGTTATATAAATCTCTTGTTATTTAACCTATCATTAATTAATGTCATCCCTCCAACTAGATTGTAAATTGTGTAGGTGAAAGATGGAGGACAACCTTTGATGCATAATAGAATATCAAGCTCTGTTCAGTATTTGGAATTAAGGTCTTGGTTCTCTGAATGGAGGTTTTCCCATAATCTTGAATATTACTGTGGAGGAAATATTTTAATTCTCTTTTTAAAAAAATATTTCTTACTCATCTGCTTCTTTCCCCCTTCAGATTTCCCAGACATTCTTATGTGCCTATTTTGCTAGTCATGGAGATTCAGATATGGGGGGAAAAACATTCTTGTACTTTGAGAAGACAGGGCACATATCCAAATAGCTAGTACAATGTGATATATGTCCAAGAAAATCTAGATGAGCATCTGTAAAAAAAAATGGAGGCTAGAGAGATTATTTTAAGTTTAGAGAGGAATGGAGGAAGGAGGAGAATTGTCGAAGGGCTTTATGGAGGAGGGGGAACCTGAATTTACCTTAAAAGAAGACAAGATTTCAACAGGTGGAGATGAGAAGGGATTGATTGGCTTCCAGACCTAGGAGGTAGCCTGCTTCTATAAACTTGTGGGAATGGAGGACAGGACAAAAGTAGTCCAATTTGACGGGATTACTAATTATATGAACAAGAGTCTTGTCAAGTAAGGTTAGAAATAGAGGCAAAAGCCATATTGTGAAAGGTCTCTCTATTTAAACAAACCTCAATAATAGGAATTGCTTAGAACTTTTCACATAGTGAGTTTGACCAAAAATAAAAAATAATAATAATGATTACAATGATCAATTTCAGAGATCATTTTTTGGAGTATTGAATAATATGAATGGCATGCTGTTCTGAGTCACTTTGCCAGAAAGCCATGGGCTTTCATAAATCTGGAGCATAACCCTGATGCATGTGAATTTTCTCAGTGACTATGATCTAAATAAGGGATCCTTCTCTGTGAATTATTGGGGATGAGCGTTGTCCGGGCCATTTCACTTGAGAATGACTCATTTTAATTACCTTCCAGGATGTTTCAGCAATGGAGCATATGGCTCTGAAGAAATCTACTTTCCCTAAACTGGCTGGGAGACAAGGCAATGGTCAGGGACCTCTTTCTGACACTGTTGACCAACCTGAGGGAGCGGGTGCTTATTAAAATGCCAGCAGGTGCAGTGAAGGTCCATTCCCTGTGACTCCCTCACCCAACTTCTGCCAAGTCCTTTATAAGAATCTTTTTCTTCATCAACTAGCATTTATTAAGCATGTCCATGCACCTGGCACTGGAGCTTTGTTATGGACGACTTACCCCCCCCCCCAATGGATTTTTTTAACCAATAGTGAAACTGAATTTCATTTAGTTATTTGCTAGGGTTTCTAATCTTACTTGATTAATCTTATGATTTTTAACAGCACTTGAAAATAAAGTTCCTCTTAATTATATTGGCCTATAGTTCAGTTCTGCCAGAAGCTTTGCATTATTGAATCTAAGCACTGAAACTCTCATTATCAGTATTCTAGAAGTACTGGCTTTAAAGGTACTGTGATTTCTGACTTAGGCAGCCCTAAGAAAAAGGGAAAAAATTCAGATGGTATTGTTAAGGATATAGCCAATGATGACCTGGCGACCTAGGATCATCACTGAGTATCCCTTTGTTCTTTCTTTGTCCGATCTCGGGAAGCTTTCAGCTCAGACATACTGCAAGGGAACACAAACCAGAAACAGTCTCCCAGACTGAACTGTTTCATCAAAAAGATGTGTCATCTGGTGCTCCCTCCTAAAGTGCATGGCTCAACTGCTGCCACAAAATGGGCCAACCTAATACCAACTCAGAGATCCTAGAGCCCCCGTATGCACTCTCTTGGAAGCAGACTTAAAGAGGGGGAAAAGGTTGGTGTCCTGAGGGATCTTGGCAACAGCTGCTGCCTTCCTGCTACCATAATTCTAGTGATACTCAAAAGATCATCTAGTCTAGTTTGAAGCACAAATCTCCTTGACAGCGTCTCCATCCCGCGTTCATTTCAAGAGCTCCCTCTATGAGAAGCCCATTCCATTGTTGGGCAGGTGTTTAATTGTGAGGAAACTGTCCCTTAAGCTGTCACTTAGCCTATTGAGACCTCAGTTTCTTCATTTTAGAATGAAGACTCCTTTTGGATCTAAATCTTATAATTCCATGAACTTCTCTGAGCCCTGCAATGCATATCCATGCAATTTACTTCACAAGATAGTTGGGATATTTAAATAGGATTACATATGTATTATAAACAGACTGAAAAGAATTATTTTAATGTGACATGAGATGAAAATATGCGTGAAACCTCATCAGTTTACAATACAGATCACAATCCATCTATTGCCTATCCATCCTGTGAGCTCTTTTGTATGTCCTCCCATAAGTTTGCCCTGGAGGTCTATCCAAAATGCAAAAGAACTTTTTTCTGGAAAATCTGAGTGCTAAGAATATCAGGCATCAGTTTTTAAAATTGGAATCTTAACAATTATTAACAAAAGCATTTACTTAAATAGTGTTCAAATATTTGTAAAGTGCTTTACAAATCCTATTTACTTTATCCTTACAACAATCCTGTGATTAAATAGGTGTTAGTATTATTTTCATTTTACAGATTACCCATCTGATCATCTGAAGTTGAGCAACTTCATAAGGGTCACAAAGCTAGTAATTGTCTGAATCTAAATCTGAATCTGAACTCAGATCTTCCTGAGTTCAGATCTATAAAAATACTCTGTTGTGTGAAACACATATGCAAAATCTTATCCCAGTCCTCAGTCTTTTAACAGGAAGAACTAAATGAGTTAATAGACAGTAAACAAGTAACACATATGCAAAATCTTATCCCAGTCCTCAGTCTTTTAACAGGAAGAACTAAATGAGTTAATAGACAGTAAACAAGTAAAAAAAAAATACACTTTTATACAATGCCCTCTTCCCAATCTGCCCAAATTTCTACCACTTTTACCTCTATTCTCTTTCCATCTTTTTTTTTTTTTTAATTTAGTCATCAATTTTGCTTCTTCTGACTTTGCCTTGCCTCAGTTTGTATAGATCTTTCCCTGTTTGCTGATTTGTTTCATATTTGTTATATTTCTGGCACTATAATATTCTGTTATGTTAATTTGCAGTAATTCAAATTCAACTGTTCTCCAAATGTTTAAGTTATTAGTTTTGATATTATAAATTGAAAAGTTTGAGTATGCTTATGCAGATAAATTCTTTCTTCCTTACCTTTTTATAGTGTTTTATGAATAGAGTCCTAGCAATGGAGTTACTGGATTGAAAAATATTATCAGTTTTTTTAACCCATTTCATATTATCATATTACTCTCCAACACATTTGCCTATGTTCTAGTTACACTAACAAATCTTCTAGCATTCAATTTGTTCAATTACTAGGGGGAAAAACCCCATTTTTTTCTATTTGGAAGATCTGGAAATGTTTTTTAAATGCAGCCTTGTTTTACAATTCTCCAGTTTTAAGAAAGTTGAACATGCAAATGATCTTTTCATGTGATTATTAAAAGTTTGTATTTCCTTCTCCATTAATTGCCATATGTCTTTTGATCACTGATACATTGATGATAGCATGTTATTAGTCTTCTGTTTAAAAATCAATTTTTTTGTAAATTCCGTATGCCAGACCTCTGTCCAATACATTTATTGCGAATGTTTTTCCCAATCTGTTTCTTTTCTTTTACTTTTAGAAACATTAATTTTTATTATACAAAATTATTTTATTATTGTATAATCAAACACATTGGTTATCTCTCCAAAGATTTCTTCTTTTCTATTGTTTTAAAATATTCTTCTATGGTTGAGAAAAGTATATTATTCCTTTTTCTTTCATTTTAAAAAACTAGAAAAAGACAAGGAGGAGGCCAAATCTTGGGGAGGGGTTTGGATTTTTTGTTTGTTTGTTTATTTGTTTGTTTTACAAATAAAGGAACTCCTCAGGTAAGAGAGTTTAAGAGACTTGTTCAGAGTAACAGAATTGTAAAGTAGAATTCTAGTTTCATAATTCTCAAACCTGTGCTACTAGTATCTTTTTTTTAAAATAATCAATCTCATTATTCTGTGAAGATTAAGTGAATCATTTAGCTGCCAGTTTAAAAGAACAACAAACATTCCTACATTTCCCCAACACTTTATTTTCTGTATCTTTATTTTTATTTTCTTCTGAATTTAATGAATACCCTATCCCAAAAAAATTTTACTTCCACAAAATAGAATATTAGGAAGTTTAAAAGGAAACATAACAAGAAGATAGCTTTTAAAAGTTTTTTGTATTATTTGCAGATTGATTTTTTTTTCAGTCTGATGTTCATTCCTAATTATCTAGGCTGCATATCATTTGAACTAAAGTTCATTTCAAATGCCTACTATACAAGGTCCTGGGGAACATATAAAATTGAGATAGGTTTCAGTGCCTGTCTTCATAGAATTTACAGTAAATATAGTTTATTGCCTCAAGTTAAACCATAAAATAGACAAAAAACAATAATACATATAAAATGCATTAGAAAGTTGCAATTAAAATTGCATTTTTGTTTTCTCAGGTTGTTTTTACCTTCTTTGTAAATCCAATCTTTTTTGTGCAACAAGATAACTATATAAATATGTATTTAACATATACTTTAACATATTTAACATGTATGGGACTACCTGCCATCTAGGGAAGGGGGTGGAGGGAAGGAGAGGAAAAGTTGAAACAGAAGTTTTTGCAAGGGTCAGTGTTGAAAAATTATCCATGCATGTTTTGTATATAAAAAGTTATAATAAAAAGTAAATAAAAGTAGACAAGTTAAAAAAAGTTGCAAAAGAAAAAATGTTCTGTGAGGTCTGAAGGGCAAAATTTCTATAAAATTCCTGGAGGAAGTGCCATTTGAGGATGGATATTCAACAAGTTGGGGCAGAGAGAAGCATTCCAAACATAGGGAACAATGTGAACACAAGCTAAGAGATTAGAAAATGAAATTTACATGGAGGAATGGGGATAGGTAAAATACAAAATGATATAATGGAGTTATATTGTCTAAAGTGCAGATTTGTCTTCCTGCTTTTTTTGGAGGGGGGGAGTAAAAAGCAAAATTAGTTTCTAGACAGACATTTAGGGAACATGATCTAATGGTCAATTGAATGACAGGGAAAACCAGTTTAATAGCTTTATAAAATATTAGAGCTGAAAGGGATCTTGAAACATAGAATATTAGAGTTAGAATGTTAAAACAGAAAGGAATCTTAGTAATCATGGAGACTAACCATCCTTTCCTCTCATTTTACAGACAGTGAAGCTGTGACCCAGAAAGTGTATTGTCCAAGGTCATAAAAGTACTAAATATCAGAGCCCAGTTTCACACTCGGGTATTTTGAGTCTATCCAGTTCTCTTTCTACAATACCATGATGCTTTGTCTATATTGCAGAGATGACATTAATATAACTTACTGTTCTTCCTTTTTCCATCATCTGTATTTTTATGATAGGACTTAGCAGAGCATAGGAGAGCTGGCCTTGTGATCAAGAGCACTTGGGTTCAAATCCATTTCTGAAACATCGTAACTGTATGACCACCAACAAATACTTGACCTTCTTAGTGTTCCAAGCAGCTCTCTAGAGCTATAAACTGTAGTTTAATTCCTGATCTGCATCTATGGAGGAGGTTTTTACACTAGGAGCTCCCCATATTGATGAAAATGCAGTTTGAGAACCCTCCCCCCAAAAAAATACATATCACACATAGAGTGCATGTAGTAGTTCTAACTTCGATTTCCAATTTCATGTAAACTTATTTCTCTTCATTCTACAGTTTGGTTTTACTTAGTACCCTGCTTGGGAATAAAGGCAGGTTGATGCATTAGAATCAGCTGTGGTCTTAAGAGTCAGAAAACCTGAATTAGAGCAATTGCCAAATTATTTGTATATACTTGGGGCAAATCATTTTCCCTCTCTGAATCTCAGTTGCATCATTTTTGAATTTGGAATATTAATTCTTGCCCTATTTACTTTATAAGACTGTTGTGAGGAATACTTTATCTATAAAGCCACAGATGTGAATTATTATTTCTGTTATAATTATCTTTCTTTTCCATGCTAGTAGACTCAGAGCTCTGAGGGTAGGGACCATATCTTATCTCCCCTTTGTATCTCAGCATTAAGCACAATACTCTGCCCAATCGATCCTCAATACATTTTTGAAATACTGTATCTCCATAGAAATAATCTTTGATTAAAAATGAATGAAAAGCAGATAATTTGAAAACATTACAATTCTTTTATAATAATGTACTCTCAGACCAGGTTGGTTTGTTTCTTTTTTTAAAGTATATCCACAGTTAATTGTTATGTCCTGGCAAAAAGAATTACAGATTGTGCCATGTGTTTTTAATTTTGAAAGTTTAGTAAATTTGAAACATTTTCTCATTTAATTTGAACTGTAGTCTGAGATGAAAAATTATTTTAAAATGCTTTCTTATTAACCTTAGCTGTATATGTTGAACTTTGTACTACAATATATTTTTCCTAGTGTTCTCAAAGTCCCATTTAACATGTCTCAGAAGATGGTTTTCAGGAGATTTGTTCAATAAAACTTGCAGTGCCAAGAAAATGGAATAGCCCCAGAGTTCATTTTTTTGTTGTAAATATGCATTGGGTATAAAACATATCTTCTAACTAACCATAAGTAAGTTTCTGTTCTTTCTTGATGTATTTTTCCCGTGCTTCTTTATGTTATAGAGGATTCTTAAGAAAACAGGATTGTTAATGGATTTTCTTGTGGAGTATAAAATCTGACAGGTCCTATCAAACTCCAAAAGCTTCAAATAAAGATGAGCCTGGTGATAGTCTATGGATCTGTCATTTAAGGTCCATCTTAACTGTGGATGGGAAGGTCCATCACCAAGTTAGCCACTGGGTAATGACTTTTTTTTTCCAGCTGCAGCAGCTCACAAAGACCATCTGCTAAAGTATATGTCTGCCATTGTGGAGGAATACCAATACCAACAAAATCACAGATCCTTGAAATATTGAAATATAAATATGTTTCATAGGATTTAAGGATAGAAGTCCAATTCTCATTTTAAAGAGGCCCACACAGGTGATTTGCCTAAGGTCATATTGCCAGTATCTAATAGACTGGGATTCAAACCCAAATCCTTTCTGTCCAAATTCAGGGCCATTTCTATACCATTTCTCTAGTAAGCATCTTTTCCTTTTGACATTGTCCTTTTACTCCATGGAATGGACAGCAGCTGTAGCTGCTGCCGCCTGCCATAGCACAGTAAGTCTTTGCTCTGAAAGTGAAGCATCTTCATTCTATGTGGCAATTGGATCCAGAAGATTAATGATAACATTTAAAAAATTCACACAGACCTGGAATCGGCACTAGAAAATACAGATTTAAATTAACAGGGAAAAGCAGAATCCCATCAAAGGACATAAATCGTGCTGGCAAATATCATCTCCTAATAAAAAGTATTCTATAACTGAAGGGCTTTTGTATGGAGCTGTCTCCGGCTTAGTGGCCGTGTTAATTGAATAAGGTCCCCATGACTGACTTAGGGGACAAGAAATGAAATTTCCCTTTGGCATTCATTTAGCTGGATCAGGTGACAGCTGCATGCATGACTCAGTCCTACCCCTTTGCTAGATAGTAAGAACAAAGTAAAGAGACAAGGGACTACTTTTGAGAGTGGAGATGGCAATCAAATATCACAGATTTTCATAACTAGAACAAAGATGAAAGGTCATTTATCCTAGTACCCCCATGCCCTCCAAACAGCAATATTTTCAGTGAAGTCCCTGATAAATGACCATCTTTTTCTTTATTTGAAGACCTTCAGTTACAGGGAACTCACTACTGTTCTTTAAGTACCACATTCCACTTTTAGAGTTGGAATTATTAGGAAATTTTTCCTGATTCATTTGGCAAAAATGTACACCCCAAATATGCATCCATTGCTCCTAATTCTGCCTTCTGAGACCAAGTAGAATAAATTTAATATATCATCTCTGTGAAAGTTCTTCATATACTTGAAGACAGTTATTATTTGCCCCATAAGTCGTTTCCTCAGGCTAAAAATCCCTTATTCCTTCAATTGATGCTCCTTGTGGCATAATTTCCAGTCCCTTCACCATTCTTGATCACTTCCTTCTAGAAACTTGATAGTATCCTACCACGAATAAATGAATTTTTTATAACATCTATTTTTTTATTTAATATCCTTTTATTTACAGGATATATGCATGGGTAACTTTACAGCATTAACAATTGCCAAACCTCTTGTTCCAATTTTTCACCTCTTACCCCCCCCACCCCCTCCCCCAGATGGCAGGATGACCAGTAGATGTTAAATATACCAAAATATAAATTAGATACACAATAAGTATACATGACCAAAACGTTATTTTGCTGTACAAAAAGAATCAGACTCCGAAATACTGCACAATTAGCTTGTGAAGGAAATCAAAAATGCAGGCGTGCATAAATACAGGGATTGGGAATTCAATGCAATGGTTTTTAGTCATTTCCCAGAGTTCTTTCTCTGGGCATAGCTGGTTCAGTTCATCACTGCTCCATTGGAAATAATTTGGTTGCTCTCGTTGCTGAGGATGGCCTGGTCCATCAGAACTGGTCATCATATAGTATTTTTGTTGAAGTATATAATGATCTCCTGGTCCTGCTCATTTCACTCAGCATCAGTTCGTGTAAGTCTCTCCAGGCCTTTCTGAAATTATCCTGTTGGTCATTTCTTACAGAACAGTAATATTCCATAATATTCATATACCACAATTTATTCAGCCATTCTCCAACTGATGGATCCATTCAGTTTCCAGTTTTTAGCCACTACAAAAAGGGCTGCCACAAACATCTGCTCATTTCACTCAGCATCAGTTCGTGTAAGTCTCTCCAGGCCTTTCTGAAATTATCCTGTTGGTCATTTCTTACAGAACAGTAATATTCCATAATATTCATATACCACAATTTATTCAGCCATTCTCCAACTGATGGATCCATTCAGTTTCCAGTTTTTAGCCACTACAAAAAGGGCTGCCACAAACATTCGTGCACATACAGGTCCCTTTCCCTTCTTTATAATCTCTTTGGGATATAATCCCAGTAGTAACACTGCTGGATCAAAGGGAATGCACAGTTTGATAACTTTTTGAGCATAGTTCCAAACTACTCTCCAAAATGGTTGGATTCGTTCACAACTCCACCAACAATGCATCAATGTCCCAGTTTTCCCGCATCCCCTCCAACAATCATCATTAGAATAAATGAATTTTTGAGATATTTATGAGTGCATTAATGGAAAAAAGCACTTATTAAGGACTTGCTATGTACTAGACTCTGTACTGGATGATGAGGATACAGATACTAATGGGAGCTATTATACATATAATAATAGATACATGTATGTCTGTCTTCCTCTCTATATGGATAAGTATATATACACACACATATCATGGTTACTCTCATTGTCCATATTGTGTGTATGTGTGTATAGATACATGGATACTCATATCTATCTATGGTATTGGTGACCAAGGAATGGAGTTCTGGTTTAGAGTCACAGGGACAAGGGAAAACCTAAATGCTTTTGCTCCCACAGACTTTTCAGGAGCACCAAGAGTATTGATTTGATTATTGTTCCTAGAAGAAGAGGTGGACAGTGGTGTGTTTCCACCTCTGACTTGGGCCTTGAAAATGAGCTGGATTGGTGGCGCAATGGATAGAGCACCAGCCCTGAAGTTAGGAGGATTTGACTTCAAATCTGGCCTCAGACACTTAACACTTCCTAGTTGTGCGACTCTGGGTGAGAGGATTGTTTACTGTGAAAG
This sequence comes from Sarcophilus harrisii, assembly GCF_902635505.1. Classification (NCBI taxonomy): domain Eukaryota; kingdom Metazoa; phylum Chordata; class Mammalia; order Dasyuromorphia; family Dasyuridae; genus Sarcophilus; species Sarcophilus harrisii. The sequence goes on from NC_045427.1 coordinate 450,974,436, forward strand.
TGGATAATAAATGTGGCAATCAAAAGTCTCAGGTTGGCACTACTTAGTGGCTGCTGATTTATCCAATCCCTAGTGTTCTCTAATTTTGGACTGTTTTGGGGCCTCTTGCCTCAAATTCCTTCCCACGTGGGTCTCTCCTCTATACGGGTGACAAAACATTTCCCCAAAGCTCAGTTGGGTCATTCAGTATCTCTAGTGGTTTCCTTTCCCCTCTCCCTTTGGCTTCCCTTTCCAGCCTTGGCTCTGAGAGAGCCTTTTCCTTCCTGATCTTGTCTTTAGAGGACCATGTACATACATACATTCTGTTCCCTGGGCTTCCTTCCATCCCCTTTGCAACAGAGGGAAGAAAATGATAGCTCCATCCTTGAGGGTGTAGTTCCTAGAGATGCAGTAGGAATATATAATTGTTTAGGTCTTCATCTCTTCTCACCTAGACAACTATCGATAGTTTTACCAACTAGTTCTTGCCATCACTCTATCCCTACTCTGGTCTTTTTTCAAGTAATCTTCCTAATGGACCACCACGATTGCGATTTATTTACTCAAAAACCATTAGTGAAGTCCAATGGCCTAATAAAGTAGAAACTGCTTCTGACACTTAAAGTTTTTCTTACTCTGGCTCCAGCCTACCTGTCCGTCTTTATTTCACTCTATTCTTTCTGTATTCTTCTTAAAAGACAAATTGGACTTCCACCTGTCACTTTTTTTTCCCCTCCTTATAAAAAATGTACACACTCACTCACACTAATCCTCCCTACTACAAAACACAGATTTCGAAGCATTGCATACTGTCTTTAATACTTGTTATTCTTAGTACCCAGCCTTGATTTGGAGGAATGAGGTCAGTGAAAGAACTAGAATACGTGAAGGCTTCATACTCTCCACCCTGTCCCTTGTTCAGTTACTTTCTCTAGTCTCTGTAATCTCCTGTCATACTCCATTGTTTCCTTCCCTTTCAATTACATTTTTTTGACCCAACTCTTTTTTTGTGTGTGCACGCTGAGGCAACTGGGGGTTAAATGACTTGCCCAGGGTCACACAGGTAGGAAGTGTTAAGTGTCTGAGGCCAAATTTGAAGTCAAATCCTCCTAACTTCAGGGCTGGTGCTCTATCCACTGCGCCACCAATCCAGCTCATTTTCAAGGCCCAAGTCAGATTCCACCTCTTCTGTAAGGACTTCCCTGAAACCAGCTCCCTCCCCCCAATCAATTATATGAAAGTTTTTGTTTCCTCAGATTTCTTAGTCAATCAGTAGTTCTTTGTGCTGTTCTGTGTCCCTTTGCTCTTATTTTTCTTATGTATCATAGTTATTTTTGTAACAGGGATCTTAGTTCCCAATATAAAAGGGAGAGATCATTTGTTCCAATGTCCTTGTTTTACCAGTGAGGATATTGAGACTTAGTTAGGTTAAATTAATTCTCCAAGATCATACAGATTGTAAATTTTGGATTTGAATATAGGTCTTTTCATTCCAAATGTGTGATTCTTTCCACTTCATTTATTAGAAGCAAGTTCTATGTTGAATCCCTCTTTATACCTCCAGTGCCAAGAGTAGTTAGTTAGTGCCTGGAATATACTAGGTGCCTAATAAGTATTTATTGAATTAATGAATCACTATATGGCAAAGTTCCATCCCAACAGAACAATAAACTTAACTTTAAAGATTACTTCAGAAGACTTAGTATTTTTTCAAATGTCCACAAGTGTTTATTTTTATATGAAGATTTCCAAGAGTAAAAAAGGGCAACTAGGTAGTACAGTGGATAGAATTTTTGGCCTAGAGTCAGAAAGACTCATCTTGGTGAGTTTAAATTTAGCCTTAAATACTTCCCAGCTGTGTGATTCTGGGTAAGTCACTTGACCCTATTTGCCTTAGTTCCTTATCTATAAAATGAGTTGGAAAGGGTAATGACAAATCACTCCAGTATCTTTGCCCCCAACCCCCATATGGAGTTCTAAAGTGTCAGACATGACTGAAATGACCAAACAACAAGAGTTTAAAAAAAAAACTAGTATTCAGGTTATGATACCTTAAAAATCAAACAAGACAGAATTAATGCTTGAGACTGAGAAATACAGGGTTTCTTCACCCTTCCCCTCCCAAATCTTGCTGTTGTCAAAGCTTAAAACTACATGCACTAAGTCTTTTTAGAAACCTTGAACATCTAAGTTTGAGATGGGAGGCGATACTGTGAGGAGATTATACAAAGGAATCTCTTTAACTCTTAAATTTATTTTAAAAATCCAATTGATCCTGTCTCTTACTATAATGTTACTAAGGTTATTGTAAGCTAGTAGAAACCATATTTTTTGGTAAGCTAGGTTTGAACAAGTTTAATTCAATGAAGTTCAATTCATTAAATATGTTAAGCACGTACTATTTATAATGCACGTGGCTAGGCAATGAAGACACAACAAAAGTTTGCTGCCACAGATTACATTTCCCATAGACAGTGGCTAGCTTACTGATTTTTTTCGATCTGATAACAAGGTCAAATCTGAGCCTAACTCAAACATTATGATGGATTGGAGGTGTCATTGATCTGTAATTTATACTAATAACAAAGACTAAAGCTCATCTATGATCCTAAATTACTTTTGTCCATGTCTTCTCCTAAGTTCACATTTAGGAATCCATGTAATTTATTAGGAGACTTCCTTTTTTTTTCATTCTTATTTTCAGGCTTCCATGAAAGCACTTATGTTATTTCTGTCTCCCCTAATCCTTTTTTGCTCAGTTTTCTGATGACATCCTTTACTCCATTTCTTATTCAAAGTTCCATATTTGTAACATATTGTTCCTTGTCCACAGTCACCATGTTCTTTTCCATTATCATGTATGTAATACTAATTTTTTGTAATTTGGAGTGCTCCATAACAAGCAACTCCACAACCCCAAATAGGTAGAACATTCATTTTTTAAAATATGAGCCTTTGTTTTTGAGAGAAGTTGGAGTCATTAAAGGGAATGTTGCAATTCCTAAAGGCAATGAAGCCCACTTTCATCCTTCTGTTTAATTCTGGATCTGAGTCATTATTCATTTTTACTGTTTGTCCTCTCTCCCTTCCCTCCCTCTGATTCTTTCTCTCTCCTTCTCCCTTCCTCTCCTTTTCTCTCCCTCTCCCTTCCATCCTAGCCACCTTTCTGTGTGTGTGTATATGTGTATACACACACATATACTTATATATATTTATGTGTGGCCAAACTTTATGATTTGTCTCTCTGCAAGTCTAGGCATAGATATTTTTCATCAATGATTTTTCCTGCACAGGGGATTAGGATAAATTCTTTTTAAGTGGCTATGGATCTCTTATAGAATGTTCTGTTATGATCTGGAGCTTGCTACAACCAGTGCAATGTCATTGGCAAAGAGGAACATCCAGAAGATCGCACCTTCCATAGGGTTTCTTCTTCATCTTGTATGCTACACTGGATCTCTAGCACGTCAGTGGCAAACAACTCTGGTGAACACATCTCCATTTCATATGCTTGACTTGGTATTTGTGAGCAGTTTTAATCTTTCTTACAAAATATAACAGAGGATCTAGTTGAGTCTGTACCTTAGTGAGATTATTTTGGTAGCTGTGTGGAAGATGAATTGAAGAAGGGAGAGACTAGAAGAGGAGGGCGCAGTTAGGAACCTATTGTAGCATTCTGTTCAAAAAAGTGGTGGGCAGCCACAGAGGCCATGCTAGAGAGAATGCGGTGTGCAAGTGAGAGTTTGTGAGTGCAGACTGGCAAGGCCTGACGAGGGAGTGCACACGAGGAGTGAGTGAGGAGAGCGTGAAGGGTAATGCTGAAGTTAAGAACCTGAGTGACTGAGAACGGCGTAAGGAGTGACCTCTTTTAAATGTAAGATCTCTGGAATCCAGATGTCCTGCAAGTGCATTGTTGTGAGTGAGAGATGGGAGCCCAGCAGAGAGAGCAGGGCTGCACATAGAGAATTAGGAATCATTTGTGTAGCAGTGGCACTTCAATTTGTGGGAATGACTGACATTATGAGGAGAATGCTTAAGACAGAGACTCTAAAAGGGTCATTTGGCTGTTTTGTATTAACTGTGATTCAACTCACCAAACATCTTACATAAAGGCTTTGTACAAGATATTGTAATCAGAATTAAGGATATCAAAGATGTAATGATAATTACTGGTACTTTAAAATTTATTGCATCTTATCTTCCCTATACTATTGTGAAAAAAATTTTGTGAAAATCTGAAGTTCAGATTGCCTAAGTGACTTGCAGTTCGTACATCTTGCAGGTGCTCAAGACAAAGTTGGAATCTGGGTTTCTTCTGATTCCAAGTGCAGCTCGTTCTTCATTATACCATGAGTCCTATCTTTGCAGAGCTGACTATTGAATAAAGAAGAAGTACACACACACACACACACACACAGAGAGAGAGAGAGAGAGAGAGAGAGAGAGAGAGAGAGAAAGAGAGAGAGAGAGGGAGGAGAGAGAAACATGGATATGAGAGAGAATGTGAGAGTCAGGTCTAGCTAAGTAAAATAAGAAATTTGGATCAAGAGGGATCACTTTTGGATGGAAAGATAAAAGAAGGAGGTGATGTGCAGTTTGAGCCTTGAAGAAAGAGAAAGCTTTTCATAGGCAGGGATGAGGAAGCTACCCAAGTCATGGTGCTGGTATAGGGAATAAAGGCAAAGGGCACAAACCACCGAAACGGAAGAAGCAGGGCAAGGAGAAGGTGTTGTGTGTGAAGGGCAGTAATCTGGCACCAGACTGAAAGGTTAGGAGAGGGCCCTAAATGACAGAATAAAGAATCCATACTGTTATGGAGGCACTGGGTATCCATTGAAAGTGTTGGAGTAGAGAAATGATGTGTTCAGAGCAGTACTTTAGAACATTTACTGGAGCAATAGTGTGAATGATAAATTAGAGAGGGAATATACTAGAGGTAGGCAGAGCACTTGGGAGACTTTTAAAATAATTTCTATGTGCCAATTTATTAATTCACTCGTTTGCTTACATATGTTATCTCATTTGTTCTTCACAATAATCTTGTAAGGGCAAACCACTATTGTTATCTCTATTTTACAGATGATGAAATTGAGGTTGAGAGGTTAAGTGTCATACCGCTAGTAAGTGTCTGAAGCAGGATTCATTCAAACTGTGCACTAACTAGTTGTGTCTTGTTAACAGTGGTTAAAAAGATAAAGCAAGAGATAAAGAGAATTCACTGTGTGACCACCTGCTGTAGACATAAAGTTGGAAGGAGAGGGACAGGTGTGAGAAACAGTAGAGGTAAACTTGACAGGACTTGACAAATGATGAGATGTGTTGGGAAGGGGGACGAGTCATTTGTAACTCCAAAATTTTGTAGTTGGGTAACAGCATAGAAATAGACAAGGTAGTGAGCAGCCTTTGAGAGGAAGAAAATGAGTTTCATTTCCTCAAAACTGAAGATGGCTTATGTTGGAATCCTTTGTAGGGTCTTCAGGACAAAAAATTCCTTCTGTTATCTCAATTTTCATCCCACAGATGTGATGTATAGACCAATTTTTTAAAGAAATAAATTCCTCAGATACATATTCTGTACCTTCCTTACTAATTTGTAATGTCTTAGTTCAAAATTAAAAGCCTTTCCTAGTTTTTTCACAACCATCAGGCAAATTTGGGATGAATATATGCCTCTCCTTATCCCTCAGGCTTCATTATTTTTTAAGCTACAGATTATTTTTCCTTTTATCTAGACTAATTCTCTTTAAAGGAAGACTTTTTCAGCTTTTATCTTCTCAATATTCTGACTTTCTTCTTCAACAAGTGGCAAAAGAGAAAAAAATATACAATGCCCATCTTAGCAGTAACTCTACTGTATGCTAGTTTCCCCCCAGTCACAAGAAAGTGTTTTTCTACTTTACTTTTTTCTTCCAAAAGGTCTATCATTTTCATGCATTATTTCCCCAATTACTTAACTTAGCATCATAGGTCATAGATTTATAAGCAGTGAAGATACCTTAGAAATCACCTAGTTCAATGCCTTCATTTTACAGCTGAGGAAAATATTTTTTAAACTAGTGTTCTATGGAAGTCAATTTCACACAGATTCAATAAGTATTGATTGATTGTCTTTTGTGAGGTAGGTACTGTGCTAGTCATGGTAACTTGGTTTGCATAATTTGTTTACTGTTTTAATAGGCTTTTACATCTCAACATCTTTAAGTTTACACACCACCTCTAGTCTTCCAAAACTTGTTTTGTTCCAAGATCTGTGTCCTTTATTCAGAATACAATCTTTGTCAAGGGAGACAAATTTTGTGGCATGATCTCTATGTGTATGTGTAGAATCTCACTATAAACATGGGGCAAAGAAAATGCTTTCTTACCTTGGGCCATTTATTGAGATTCCTAAATTGCTTTTGGGTTAAATATAGCATCTCTCTGTCTCTCTTGCTTTATGGTTGTATATATATTAATAATAATAATAATAATAATAATAATACACATTTCCAAAGAACTTTAATATTTTTGAAGGGTTTTTTCCTCACAATGACTCTGTGAGGCGGGGAGTATCATCCTCACTTGACAGATGAGGACATTGTGGTTCTACGCAGTGAAATGCCTTGTCTGTGGGTTATAGGTTTCAGGTAAAATGTCAGAACTGTCTCCCAAATCCAATTCCAGCATTCTTTCCACTTTACCACAATGCTTCTCTCTCTACTGGAGGGATTCTTAACCTGTAAAGTGCCATAAATCTTTTTGGTAGTGCAGTGAAGCCTATAGAGCCCTTCTCAGAATTCAAGCAAATGCTAAATTTTAGTTAGAAGTTAGTGAAAAATAAAAATGTGATTTTCCCCTCACATGCAAGTTCATGGATCTCCTAAAATCTGTGTATGGCTGTTTTAGGGCTTCTGTGGACTTTCAGTATAAGGACCCATATATCTAGTTGCCCATGTTTTGGTCAAATCAATTGACTAGATTCCTCATCTTTGAAATCATAAGAAAGCAAAACTATTCTTTCTCCTGTGTTTCTTTTTCCAAATGATAAAAGGTAGAAAATGATAAGTTCCAAGTCCTTTTTTCTCTGTGAAGCAGTGAAACTTTGGGCATTATTCATGACCATGGAGTATTAAACTTCTCATGGATTATATAGTCCATAAATACAAGACTCATAGAATCCACTGGAAGGGACATTAGGTATTATCTAATCCAGCTCTCTTATTTACAGATAAGGAAACTGAGGGACAGAGAACTTAAATAATTTGCCTAAGGTTACACGATTAGTTAGTGACAAAACTGAGACTGGAACTCAAGTATCCCAATGCTCATCGCATTGCACCACATTGTCTTCCTCCTATACAAATCACTGCTATGATATAGTAGATTTTTACTATCATCCATTAATTTAGCAAACATTTATTAAGTATTATTTAACTCTCTATAATACATATTGCACACTGAAGGAAATACAGAAATATATGAAATTTCCCTCAAGAAATTTCCAAGCTAATTGGGGTGTGGAAGAATTATCTATACAGAGATACAAAGAAAAGAATAAAATGAGGTCAGAAACAATTTCCAACTGGAGAGAAATTTTTTTAACTTTTCAGTAGTATTTTATTTTTTCAATTACATGTTTCAATTAACAATTATTTTTGTATAATTTTGATTCCAAATTTTTCTCCTATCTTTCCTTACCTCCTCCAAGACAGCAAGCAATCTGATATAGATTACAATGTATAATCATGTCAAACCTATGTCCATATTAGTCATGTTGTGAAAGAATTAATCAGAACAGAAGGAAAAACTCTTGAGAAAGAAAAGGAAAACAATAAAAAGGTGAAAATAGTATGATTTGATCCACATTGAGTCCTTTTGGTTCTCTCTCTGGATGCAGATAGCATTTTCCTTTCCAAGTCTATTGGAATTGTCTTGGATCATTGTATTGCTGAGTAGAGTTAAGTTTATCATAGTTGATCATCACATAATCTTGCTGTTGCTGGGTACAATGTTGTTGTTCTGTTCACTTCACTCAGCATCAGTTCTTGTAACTTTTTGCAGGTTTTTTTTGAAATTAGACTGTTCATCAGTTCTTATAGAACAATAATATTCCATTACATTCATATATTATAACTTATTCAACAATCATCCAGATGATGGGCAATCACTTGATTTGTAATTCTTTGCTTCCACTAAAAGAGTTGCTACAAATGCTTTTGTATATGTGGATCTTTTTCCTTTTTGCGATCTCTTTGGGATACAGACCCAGTAGTGAAACTGCTGGATCAAAGGTATGCACAATGTTATGGCCTCCTGAGCATAATTACAGATTGCTTTCCAGAATGGCTGGATCAGTTCACAACTGTACCAACAATGCTTTAGTGTCCCAGTTTTCCCACATCCCTGCACAGACAAATTTAAGACAATAAATATTAATTAATGTGTTGCATGGATCAAGGAAGATTCATTCCATGGAATTTGAGCCCAGATTTGGAGAGTGGTTCAGAATCACTAAGCAAAGAAAGACATTACAGATGTAGAGAAACAAAGGCAAGAAATATTTGGGATGTTAAATAGCTACTTATTTTAGTTAGAGCATAGAAGATATGATAGGGAACAATTGAAATAAGGCTACAAAAGAAGGTTGACACTCTCTTACAAGGTACCTTGTTTTCCAAGCCTAAAGCATATGACAGACCCAGTAGGTTCAGCCATCATTGATGACTAGGGTAAGGAATGGCAGAATAAGTGGTCATAACCTGTACAGAAAACCCAATTTGGCAGCATCCTAGAGGAACCATGAAAAGTGGGCAGAGACTAGAGGACAAATGACCAGTTGTTATAGACTGTCACTTAATACTGGGATTAAACTTTAAAGTGCAGGAGTGCATGAATCCATAACCTCTTTCTCCTTGTGTATTTTCCTCAGGCATATCTCCTTAACACTTCCTGCTACCTTCAGAGGTAGGAACAGCACCCGAACCGACTATGAGTACCAGCACTCAAATTTGTATGCCATTTCAGGTATGTTGAAACTTCAGTTAATTGCTGTCCTTTATCCTGCATTATATATGTTAACTTATTTATTTTCATCTCTGCTTCTCTTTCTCTATTTTTCACTTTTAGTAACTCTCTACACTAATGATGATGATTAATTTGTTTAGTGCTTTTCTTAACTGATCAAGAAATTAAAGTATTTGCCAAGTGTCATATAACCAGAAAATGTCAGAGTAGGGCTTTGAACTTCAATCTGCTGGTTCCAAGGCCATTGTTCTCATGACTACTGCACAATGACACTTTATTTATGATATTATCTTACCTTTAGAATAGTTCCAGATAAACACTCCAGATTAAAAACTCCTAAATGTTTATAAAATGATGATAAAAAGCCATATATGCTTATAATCCTTAACTTTCTTTGGGAAGTTGTGATTTATTGTTACCACTGTGTTTGGTTAACCAATACCACACAGATTTCTCTAGGGGACCCTAATGATGGAGTATATGTAATTGGTAAGCAGGAGCTATGGGCTGGGAAAAGAAAAAGTCTTCATTTGTTCACAGTTTCATGATAAGTTTAGTCATTTTTAACCCTCTTTTTTCTTTTTTCTTAAAGTCACATTCTTTTACTTTCATAGACATTCATATGTAGGGTATATATTTTCTCACACTAATAGTGTGACTTTGGAAGTCATTAAACCTTTCTGGGTCTTAGTGTCCTTTGTAAAATGAGAGGAAAGATCACTTTCTTCAATTATCTGAAAAGCTATTTCTTAGAAAAAGGAATTAGATATAGAATTATAAGATTTAGAGAATGCAAAGATTAGTCCAAATAATACAGTGTGTTGTCCACTGGTTCCCAAGGAACAATCAGTGGGAATTTACTAGAGAACACAGTTGAGTTCTATTTAAAGAAAATTTTTCTAACAATTAGAGTTTTATTGAAGGAAATGAGCTGCCTCTCTAGGTACTGTGTCCTCCATCATTGGAGGTCTTCAAGCAAAGATTAGGTGATTATTGCCCACAGTTGCAAAGAGGATTTCTGCTTCAGTTATGGGTTGGATTAAATGGCTTCTATGGCCCCTTACAGTCTCACAGATTCTAGGATTCTAGATGGACTGTGTGAGCTCTTTTAAGAACCTTCCAACTGAGAAAATACAGCTTGGCTTGGGCAAAAATGTTGTCAGGGCCAGTGTTCTGGATATAAAATATCCGGTTGCAAAAACTCATTTAACCATAGTGCAGGAATGAATTTTATTTCATGCCTAGCAGTGTTAGGGATCTGTGCCATTCAAAGGAAGTCCACAAATAACCTCTGATTACATTATACTACCCTTTTGATGGAAGATATATATAGCTCCAAGGAAACGTCAGACCTAATGGAGTGGAAACAGTACGGTCAGAAAACATGGGTATGATCTCAGTTTTGACACTTTCTGGCTGTGACCATGGGCCAAGCCACTTCCCCACTCTAAGACTCAGGACCACCATGTGTCAGATGTGGATAATAATTCTTAACACCTCTATCCTTACAATGTTGTTGTGGGAAAAGTGGTTGGTAGGCTCCAAAGTCACCTTTCCATCAAACTGTAGCTTCGTGTTTTCTGGTTTCACTTATGTTGGTGTGACCATGGTTCAGTCCAGAGATCATACTCTGTGCATCAATAGTTAACTTAATGCTGACACATAGTCTGTGCTGTGTGGTTCTGGATGTCTCCTGGCCCTTTTCTGCCACTACACTCCTGAGCCTGATGAAGCTAAGGAAGATAGCCAAGACTGAAGGCCATTTAGGATTTTTCTGGTGGCCACTCTAGGACAAGAAAGAATACAGTCAGTTTCTAGAGCCAATCGTAGTTTTGCACGAGTCGCCAGAGCTTATACTCTTCCTAGCATTCATTTGTTCAGCAAACATTTTTAAAGTGCTTCTCCTGATTACAGCATTGTCCTAAGGAAGGTAAGAAGATGTAATAGTCCCTATCATCATGGGGCTGTCAGTCCAGTTGGTGAGAGATGACTTTGGATAGTAAGATACAAATATGGACACCAATTATACGCAGTATCCTCTAATGAATGCATTAGAAATAAGAGATGCAAGTGTCAGTTCATTATGTAAAGAGCCCTGATCATGAAAGGGTTCATGGCAGAGGGGTCATTTGGATTGGGATTAAATGGTGGGTAGAAGAATTCAGCAGGAGAAGCCCATAGTCTCCTCCCCTCTCTGCTGAGGCACTAGAAGAGGACTTTCATAAAGGAAATCTTCAAGTGCCATCTAAATGGGAGCTATTATTATTATTATTTATGAGTGCTTTCCATTAATGCTGAGTGACAGTTCTAACCCAAAAACATGGCATTCATCCATGTAGTATAATGAATCTGTTATTTAAAAGGTAATCTTTCTCTAAAAATTGCAACTTCAGGTTACTAAACAGATGAAATATAGCAATGGCCTAATTCTTGTCAGTATTGGTTTTTCTTGTTATGTTCATTTCCTAATAGATTTGGAAGTATAAGCAAAAGCGTGCTGTTCAGATCACACATGACACTTCCTCCTAGAAGGGGAAGAAAGAATAAGGAGCTTTCTCCCACTGCCCCCTACCAAGAGCCAATCTCACAAAGAGTATAGAAAACATGTTTGCCTCTGAAAAGCTTCCCTTGGGAAGATATCTTGTGGGCCAGGGCTCTTTCAGCATTGCAGGCACTGGGCCTAACGAGTTTGGAGAGATGACCTATTTTGCAGAGATTCTGAATATTTTACCAGATGTTTAGTGGCAGAGCAATGCAAAACAAGTCTGTAAAAGCCAGTAGAGCGTCGTTGCTCAAAATTTACACAAGTAAATCTTAATCAAAGCACATGACACATTTTTTTTTTCTTTTGCTTACAAATCTTCCTCTGGCTACATCGGTTTTATGCTAAGCAAAAAAACTTAGATATTTTCTAATGACTATTCCAGCTGTTTAATATTTATGCAGAAAGGGCTCATAATGTGAAATATTCTCAAGATTGGCAGGAATTCTCCTGTATATCTTTGGACCATTGCCGCTTTGCTCAGCGGCTCTGATGAGGTGCTGTTTGTGTTCATTCCAGCTGTTAGTTTAGAAACGGAAAGGTAACAGCCTCAAGACACAGTAGAAGCCATTTAGAAACTTCCTGTTACGTTTATGTAAGTGGCAGTCAATTGGATTTTATCTACCAAGCAGTGGTAGTTCATGCAGCAGCCCTGTGGCAGCAGGAAGCTCTGGCCCACTCAGCTGCCGTAGTCACCAAATTGCTCCACTGGGGGCTTGGACTGCTTAGCTGTGTTACTGCCAGAGACATCCTGCAGGTCCCGCTGGCTCTGGGAGGTCCATGAGCTCAGCAGTGGGGGAGAAATGACTTGCCCAGAGACTGGAAATGAGCTCAGAAAACATGCCTACAAACCTCTCTGGCCAAAAGGGAGGTGATTTTCTTTTCTTCATTGTGTGAATTGCATTTGTCACTGAATGTGTCATCCCAATTTGGGGTCCTGGATGTAAGGTGTTCAATAATTAATTCTCCAGGGAGTTGAGTAAGGATCTGTCCCCTTTGTGTGTGTGTGTGTGTGTGTGTGTGTGTGTATAGCTTCATTGCAAGAGTCTGGAAGGTAAGGGAATGGGGAATGGAGACTTTTGGAAGGTTTACGAGAGATTCATGGATTCATAGAATTCCAGAGCTGGAAGGGATGGTAAAAAAAACCATCCCATACCACTTCTTTATTTTATAGATGAGGAAACTGAGACCAAGAGAGAGATGAAACAGCTTGCCTGAGGCTGTTTAGTTCGTCAGTGATTCAGCTGAAACCTGAACCTCAATCTCCTACCTCTGGGACTGATCAGTTCTTTCTGCAACTAACTCTATGCTGTAGCAGGAAGTGCCTTGTGGTCTCTGGATCTCCTTCCCTTTGTTCTGCACCATCACTGAAGGATTGTGGATCAGAAGTTCGTAGACTTTAGATCTGGAAGGGGTTTGGAACCCCAGTCCCCCTTATTTTATAGTTGAGGACCCTGAAACCTGGCATAGTAAGGAGGGCCAGAATTTGAATTTTAGACCTTTGACTACAAATCCATTATTCTTTTCACTGCATTGGTCTCTGTAGTATAGGTCAGTCTTTATTCATCTAAGACTTTTTGAAAGCAATTTAGTTGGAAATATAAAAGGTAAAATGGTTTTGAATTTATGTGATTCCTAGAGCAGTGATTGTGCTGAGTTACTCATATTGACAATCTCATCGATGTGGACAAGCTTTCTTCACTAGGCAAAATGCAATCCTCCCACACTGTATTATCTTATGTTATTTTACTTGTCTATTATTTTTTCTAAAAATCCTTCACAGAAGACCCTCCCAGTGAAATGGAGACCTTTCTCTGGTACTTTAAAATCTCAGAGATACCAGCCCTGACTTCTCTGGTCATACACGTCCTCAATAATGTCTTTTATGACACTCTTCACAAGCATGTTATTGGTAGTAGTAGGCTACAAGCTACTTCCATTCACCATTCAGATTTCTATAGCCCTTTAGCTCACTTGCCATTTGGGTGTTTCTGATTTCTTGGTGTTTCTTGATCAGCCAATGTATGCCATTATTTGGATAATATTCTTTAGGATTTGGAATTTTGTCATAGAGTCACTTGGAATGAAGAGTAAACAAATACCTTGTGTGTTGTGAAAAGTCTTGTGTTGGGTCTTAGGTATCAAAAAAACCTTCATTCAAGGAGTCTTCATTCTAATGGAGAAGGCTAAGTACAGAAATAATTATGATGTAAGATCTGCTGTCATCAGGGATGACCTTTTCCTGTTGCCCTTTCCCGTGGTCCCATGGGCTCCAAGACCCTGTCTAAGATAGGCAGGTGGGATAGGGAGGTCTTTGCTCCCTCTGCTGGTGGCAGGCTGCACACTATTTATCTGTGCTGTTTGACTGCTCACATACTTCAAATGAGGTGAGAGTTACCATCTTTGTTCTCTCCATTGAAACAGGAGCCTCCGGGTCTCCCCATCTCCTTGCTTCTATGCCATTGGGCACTGCCATCTGATCTGCTGATGACTACATAGGACTTCTGGGCCTTCCCATTCCCCATCAGATGAATCTTTTATGTCATCTCTCCCAGTTAGAGTGGGAGTTCCTCGAGAGCAAGAACTGTTTGACTTTCTCTGTTTGTGTCTCTAATACTTAGCACAATGCTTGCCTTAAGAGATAAACCTAATAAATACTTTTCCATGCATCTATTCGTTCAAGGGTGAATATGGTAAGTATAGAGAAGGCTAAACAAAATGCTTAGGAAAAATTCATGGAGAAGAAACTTCCTTTGCATCTAAAGGGAAGACATCATGAAAGATGTGGCATAATAGTTGGGCCCCCAAAGAAGGGAATAATCTTTGAAAGTACTGCTCACAATCCTGGAAGATTCCTGCCCAATCTTTCTCATGCTCCAGTCTGGGCTCAGCTCATTGTTCATCTCTAGCACCTGTCAGATAAACAAGCCAACAGACAAACCAACTTACCCGACAAGTTATCCATTCAGCTAAGTGTTATAAGCTAGACAGTATACATCTTTCATCCAATATGTTTTCCCAGTGCAGATGGTTTTTACCCTGATTTCATTTGGGATTTCACAGATTTCTATGGCTTGATGCAGTTAATACTATGCCACAAGTTTTAAGAACTTGAATTCGCACTCAAAAGGAAAACCTCTTGTTTGAATTCTTATTTTTTAATTTGTTGATGGCCAATTATTTAAGTAATATTATTATAATTTCATTCTCATCTTTTTCATGCAATTTAGGTAGAAATGGTCTTAAGATAAATCCTTATCCTGCTATTCTTTTATATTTAATATCAAAAATATTTTTGTATAAGTGAATGAAATAACTCCTTTTTGCAAGTAAATAAACATATTAGGATATAAGTTTACTCTCTATACACTTACTCAGTACAATTCCTCAATATAACTCCTGAAGTGGAAAGAATAGTCCTTGTCCTATTTTCACATGATTTTGATTTCTTTTGCTAAGTCTTTATGTTGAACACATGTAGTTTGGATATTATAAGCATTTGTGACATCTATTAAAGTATTGTTATTAATCTACTAATTTTTCAGGTTAGTGTTATGTTTAGATTATTGTGGGCAGTAATTTTTGTCTATATGTATTCTACTTTCAGTACAGTTTATTAGTTAATTTCTCCAAGATATTTTAAGTTGTGCATTGTAATTTGGAGATTTGTTATCTATCAGTCCAAGAAAGATAGCAAATTTCTGATAGATAAAATTTTGATTTCAGGATACCAGTCAGTCTCTTAATATAATCAATTATAGCCTTATGTTTGATATTTCAATATGTTTTGCCTACAGAAGTATTTGAAGTCTCACTTTCATTCATTGATTAACTTTCTTCTTCTTCTGGATTCAAACTGTTAAAGCCTTCAATCTTTATCTTTCCTTGATGTTTTTTAAGAATTTTATACTTACCAAATCCAGGTGCTGTTTTGATATTATTGGAGAAAGATAGAGCGACATGAAAGGGCTATTTTATATGTTTTGGGTGGAGTTATATAGTTTAATTGATGGTATATGAAGTGATTGTTAAGAAGTTTTGGTTCAGTTTCTCTCTTTAGTTTATATGCCATCTGAAATTCCATTTGGGAAACATTTTCATGGATTTGAAGCAAGGCAGGATCATAATGAGTTTTTGTTGTCTCTCTGAAAAATGTCACATTTTATATCAGTTTTTATAGGCATTGTATCTCTGTATTTTTTATATAGGCATTGTATTGATGACATTTTTAAAATAGAGAACAGTTTTTTTGAGTACATCAAATATTCTAGCTTTCTACTATGCTTGGGTCTATTTTTAATATTTTCAATACATGGATTAGCCATGAGTACATTACTGAGTTACAGATTTTGCAGTAATCAACAAAGACAGTCTAAATGTAGTGGTACTTTCAAGCATCTTGATCACTGATTACTAAATTGATAATAAGTTGCTATTTATACCATAGAATTTTCTGGCATATCTTTTTTGCTCCTTAGCCAATATTGATTTATTCAAGTGCTTATATATATTTTTTGAGTAATACAAGCTGTGAATGATTTGTATCGTGTACATAAATAATCATATATTTGGGATATATTTGGAGAGTTGTTGGTATTCCCTTTTAATAATAGATATGTCATGACTTCTGTCAAGAAAATAAGTAAACTTCTAAATTCATCATCTCCTTGGAAGTAATTAAATCAATAAATACTGATATTATCCAGCCTTACTGCTTTCCCATTTTGCAGAGAACTTAAAAGTTTAATCATTTCTTTTGATATACCTGTTCAGTAATTCATCATAATAAAAATGCAAACACTTTTTGTTTTTTCTTTGATCCAAATTTGTCTTTAAATTTTATTGGACTTCTTGTGACTATACAAGTGACGAAAAATCTTTTACAACTTCCTTTTGGGAGAACATCTCTCAACTCCTGTAGTCAAGTGATTGATAATGACTAGCTTATTCTCTTTGTTATTTCTGCTTTGGACTCGTTGTTTTGACTTAATCTTTCCAATTTTGCTTTTACTCAATTACTGGTATGCTGTTGTTTTCCAGATTTCTTTCTACAGATTTCTTTTCTTTTTTGTTTTTAATGGAGCAATAATGGTCTTTTAAGATTTCTACTGCCAATACAAGCTAGATATTGACTTAATCTTATAAGGCTTTTACACAGATCTTTAATAGCTCTTCCAAGTTTCCCCTTTCATGGTGGAGTTTGCTATCTTTTTTAGGAATATGCCTTGTTGATTTCAACTTTCCCCCTCTGGTTCTTAATCACAGCAGTAGCTATATATGTGAAGGTCCTAAAATATTTTTCTTATTTTCTATTAAAAATTGTGGGAGAGTTTGTTAGTTTGTGATAGTTATAGCAGATGCCAAAGTTTGGGAATTATTCCAATTTGGCATAATTGGTTAGCTAGTTGGATTTGTGCCATCAAATTAAAAATGGCTTTTTGGAATTCCAGTCTATCTATGACTGTCTGCAATTCAAGATATTTGTGATACTGACATTCATATGTTTCTTATTGGGTATAATTTTTGGAATTTATATTAAGTAAAGATTTTCAATGATCTCAAGATCTTCACCCATCCCTTTTTTCTAGTTATTCAATTTCATTAAATATAAGTTTAAGAATGAAATCCTTAAGATAGGTAGTACAAATGTGATGAACCCCATTTTGTAGATGAGAACTATGATTCGGAGAGTTAAAGGGACCAAACTGGCAGCATGGGTCAGAGACAGGATTCACATCTAGAATCTTAATTCCTTTCTGCTCTCCTGCCTCTCTCTAGGTGGTTGTTTCAGACCTGTAATTCCATTAGCAAAGGACACTACCCACCAGTACAGATCAACAAATATTCTGTGGTTTATAGTCTTAGAACAAAAACCATTCCCTAATATATAAGTGGTCAAAGGATAAGAACAAATATTTCTCAAAAGAAAAATTGTTAATTATTAACTATATGAAAGAGTGCTCCAAGTCACTGATGAGAAAAATGCAAATTGAAGCAACTTTTGAGTTTTCACTTTACATGTAGCCAACTAACAAAAATGACATATGGAAATAGTCAGTATTGGAGAGGTTGCAAGGACATTTCTTTTCTCTTGGTAGATCTGTGAATCAATCATATCATTCTGGAAAACAATTTAGAATTAAACAAAATAAGTAATTAAAATGCCCCTTTGCTGCTGGTCATATATCCCAAGGAAGTAAAGACGGAAAGAGAGGTACCCTGAATACCAAAGTAAAGTATTCATAGCAACTCTTATGCAGTAAAAAAGAACTCAAAACAAAATTGGTGCCCATAATTTTGGGAATGGATAAACAAATTGTGGTATGTAAATGTAATGGAATGTTATAATACAAGAAATTAAACATATGAAAAATTTAGAGAAAAATGGAAACATTTATATGAACTGATATAAAGAGAATTAAGTAGAACCAGGAAAACACAATACATAATAACTTCAGTAATGTAAACATAAAGAACACTAAAAATAAAACTGAATCCTACATTATTTCAATGATCAAGCATGGGCCTGAAGAAAAGATGAGAAAATACCCTTCCCTCTTTTTACTAAAGAGGTAGGGTACTATGGATGTGAATGCCATATACACTGTCTTACGTGGCCAATGTGTTGATTGATTTTGCTGAACTTCAAAAAAAAATTGCTTTTGATATACCTATAATCTTAGTGGGGGAAGGGGGTATTCTGAAACAAGTGCAATATAAAAGTGAAGACATCAATAAAACACTAAAAAATAGTCTTTGAGAGTTGCTGGAGCAGTGAAAAATTAAGTGACTTGCCTAGGTTCACAGAGCCACCATATTCCAAGGAAGGCTTTGAACCCATATCTTCCTAACTCCAAGCTGAGTTCTCTATCTGCTCGCCCATGCAGTGCTGCTTCTTGTCTCTCTATATAATTTTACTAAGGAGTGAATGGGTAAGCCAAGATTAGAGACCCAGGGAAATACCCTGCTGCCCTTCCCTTTCTTCCCTCCTTCCCCCTTTCTTCTATCATGATGTGGTGAAAAGAACATTGGATTTTGAGTTTGAATACGTGGGATTGAAATGCGCTGTCACAGAGCTGGTGCCGGAACTTATCAAGTCCAACCCCCTTGATTTAAAGATTGGGAATCTCTAAGGACTTGGGAGATAAAGTGAGCTGTTCAAGATCCCACAGGTGAGCCACATATTGCAGGGCCAAGATGAGAACCGGGGCCCTGTGCCTCCAAGTATAGTGCTCTTTTCTATACAGCATCCCCAGTTCTGCTACTCCCTACTGACACGACCGTGGGCAAATTATTTCCTAACTCAGCCTCAGTTCCCTTATCGATAAAATAAGGGAATTGGAATTAATAACAGCTAACATTTATGTAGTGCTTTAAGGTTTGCAAAGTTATATACATATATACACAGGCAATGTATATGTATGTGAATGTATACACAAATGCATGTGTATGTATGTATATATTTTTATTTGATTTTCACAAGTTCTCTTTGGGGTAGGCACTATCATTATTTCACTTTTATGTATTTGAAGACATTGAACTGAGTAGGTTAATGACTTACCTAGGGTCATACAGGTAAGGATATGTCTGAAGCAGGATTTGAATTCAGGTCTTCCTGACTCTTAAGTCTCAGCACTCTACCCCCTCATTCTACCACCTAGCTGTCTCCTGCCTAGGCTATCAGTTCTAAATCTATAATCCTATTAGTGTGTGATCGCTAAGATTCATAACAGTCAGAAAGCCTCAAGATCCTATTAAGCTTTATTTACTTTATTTATTTAACACCTCTTAAGTTCTACATAGTTAGAATATAAAAAATGTAATAAAGCATAGTCTGATAGCAAACTCCCAGAATGTGATGATTTTTTTCTTGACAATCCCTATTAAATATGTATGTGTGTATGTTATCCTCCACTATCTGCTACACCCTGCTTTTAATTTTTAAAAAATCTTCTTACAAATTATGACAGTGGTCATATTGTTGCCCCCCAAATTGTCCTCAGATTAGAAAACTCCATTTTAAGGCACCTGGCATAGTCAGGGCATGCTGCAGAATACGTGGAGAGTCATCACTTCATTGGTTTGGCTGAAGTCTCTTCTTTGAGAGCAGCAAGAAATAGGATTTTATCGGTATTTTATAATCCTGCCTGAGCCATGTAACTCTGACATCGGACTAAGAAAGCACAAAGCAATTAAAAATAATTAATGATTTCTGAATATCAGCTTTCTCCATGCAGTTTTAATCTAGTCCTCATTTAAATGGAAGATGGACATTTAATTATCAGTATTATGAAATTCATGATTTATATATTTCATCCAGTTGGATCATTTCTGCCTCTTTCTTCATATTCTTATAAAAAAGCCTTTATATTTTACACAAAAAGTAATAATTTGAAAATTCATCTGCTGCACAATAATTAGAAACATTTTCCTACTGTTTGTAATGATTACATTATTTCCATATTTTAATTAAGAAAAAATCTCACCTGGAAAATTTAAAATAAACTAGATAATGTAATGATTATAAAGCATTTTCAGTATCCTAAAAAGAAAGCTGAGAAACTATTAGACTGTTAAAGAAATGACATACTTTTTATCTGAAAGTTATCTAATAAACCACTGAATTTATGTTTGAGAGAGACTACATCACTCGGCAGGTAGTTTATTGTGCAGGTATTCAGGGAATTTCTCTTCCCTTGTTTTTCCCTTTATTTGTTCATTGAATTCATCGATTCATTCATTCAGCAAACATTTATTGGATGCTTACTGTGTTCAGTTAGGATTAGACCAGTTCTACAAGGTTGTGTCAAGAACTAGATTTGCATGGCTCTGAAATTAACCAGTGCTTTTTCTTCCCTGATTCAGAGCCAGAAGGAATGTTTTGTTTTTTCCCCTGATCCTTGCATTTGTAACTCTCCCGAATAGCCTTCATCTTAATGGAGATGTTGTGAGTTTATGCAACCTCTGTTTCAGACCTCCATATCCCTTTGCACCTTGCCAAGGTTTATCAAAACCACCAAGGACCAGAGGTGGGGGAGGTGGGATTGGGGAGGAAGAGGTTGAAAGAGAAGAAGAGATGCATTTGGTACAGCTCCAGATAATAGCATATATGGGGAAACTCTTGAATGAAGTGAAAAATTATTTATAATAATGGTACTCAAACAGAGGGAAAAATAAGTCATTTTAAAGGTATATAAATTCTTTATCGTTGTGTATAAACAGCTACTGCTTTCCTTGTCTATCCATCTATTCTTGCCCACACTGACAACAGAATCGAGGGTAAAGGAAAAATATAATAAGAAAACCAAGAAATGAATGGGAATAGATGGGGAATTGATTGCACTGTATATTTGTATATCCTGATGGAAAAGGTGCTGTTGACAGGTGGCCAGGTTTGCTCTGTATACAACCATGTGTGCGCTGTCAGGCGCACGCAAGCAGCCTTGTTTCGATTGATGAATTGCCTGCTTTCTTGATTAAACCTTCCGTCACTTAAGAAACAAAACGCCTGTGTTTAGATGGCAGAGTGGGACGTGTCAAAAAAATCTGTCTCCTCTACCTTTGTACAGATGTTGGGCACAGACTGTAACATGTATTATTAAAATGAATGTGGCATTTACTGTGCATTATTCCTTTCCTGGGAGAAAGGACTGTAAATTATATGCTAATAATAAGCTTTATTAACCCTTTCCAAAAGCCGAAGATTTAAGAGTACAAATATTCCTGTAGGCTTGGCTAATTGGGTGTGCTTTAATACCATGGTAGCTATGTCATTGAAGTTAATAAACAGTGTGTTCCTAGCAAATATGCAGCTGCACCTTTGGGAATCTTACCTCCAGGAGGTATTCTGCTATGTAAGTTCCAGAAAGACATAAACCTTTGGAATTACAAGACAGACAGAAACCCTAAAACATTGAGTTTGGGGACCTATATCATTAGGATATAGGATTGCATTGTTAAGACATAATCACTAACAACTGAGTTTGAAGGGATTTCAGAGATTATCTAGTCTAAACCATAGCTAAACAGATCTGCCTTCACAAAATTTCCTTGAAAACAAATCAACTAATCTGCATGGAACTCCATTTCTTCAACTGTAAAATTAACAATCTGATTCTGTAAATGAGTGGCCAGCTTCTGCTTGAAGATCTTCTGTGAAGAGAAATTATTTCCCTAGATAGTTCTGTCTGGAGATGATTCTCATTGTTAGTAAATTCTTCCTTAAATCAACCCTGAATCTACCTCCCTGTACCTCCCCTTTTCCCCAGGGTTCTTAGTTTTTTGTTTTTTTTTTCTCTAGGGCTAAGCCACAAGACTGACCCCTTTCTCCCATTATAGTCTGTTAGATACCTGAAAACTTAATCACATTCCCCTTAAGTCTTATCTATTTAAGACTTTTTAAGTAAAAATTCAGGCTCTCCCTATACATTATGTGCCAATCCTCCCTAACCTGAGAGGATAATAGCAATGACAACACTAGTGTCTTTTATTCAATAAGCATCAGTTAATCACTGTATTAGTAACAGAGATGCCTTTTTCCTAGGCTAAACTCTATGGCTGCCAGGAGTTAAGGCTTTAGTACCTCATATCAGTGAGGACCTCTTGACCACTTGGATCTAAGACTTTGCTCTTTCTCATTGTGATATGTCACCTTTACCAAGATGTTCTTTTGATGCCTGAAATAAATGTCTTTCACAGCCCCTAACAACCAGCCATGGTTTGGTATAAAAGAAGATCCCTGAGTTCAAGTTGCCCACACAGAAGCCCTGTGTTCAAGTTCCAGCTCTGACTGTGATGAAGTCATTTAGCCTCTCACCTCATTAACCCATCAGTAACATTAGAATAATAGTTGCACAATCAACATTATAATATTGTTGTAAGGAACCTTCTTTGAAAAGTGTCCAAAGTGATTCACAATATTTTCTGGAAGAAGATGAATCTTATAGATTAGATTGGGGCAGGAATTTATAATGTGATAAAGCTACATGGCATCCTCAGAATTAATATTTAATTTGTAGGGTTGAATTATTTTATTTTTAAGCTTTTTAACTTTAATTTTTTGGACTTTAATTTTATTTCTACCTTTTTGGTCTTATTGTATGTTATTCCCTCTCCACATGCAGTAAGCTATACCCAAATGGACTGCTTTGTGCTCCTATTTTTATCCCTTCTTTCCCCCAACCCCACATACACCCTACTTCTGGCTTTCAAGCCTTTATCCATTCTGAGTTCATTCCTTTTCTCCTTCATCATTTTAGTGCCTGTTCATGCTTTAAAACCCAGTGCCAGTGTCACCTCCTTCATGCCATTCTTTCTAACCCTTTGGTAACTTCCCAATGTAGAAGTAGAAGTATTCATTCTATATATTCATTTATCAAGTAAGCATTTCTTAAATCTGTAATATGTTTTGGATGCTTTGGATACAAAAGCAAAAATGAAACAGCCCATGCCTTCAAGGAGCCTCTATTGTTAAAAATCTTACCTTGGATACAACCTGTGTATCTTTGGGCCAATCGTCTAACTTCTTTAAGTTTCAGATTGCTCAAGTATTTAAAAAAAAACAGCTTGAGTTACGTCTAAGATCTCTTTCAGCTATGATTTTATGAGCCTCTGAAGTAAACACTAATATATACAAAGTTGTTTTTATTTTTTTTCCCCCAAGTGGAGGATGCTAGCAGGTGGGGGCTTGTCCAAGAGATAGCACTTGAACTAATCTTTCAGGAGGTTTTGTTTATCTCTTGCTAGGTTTCTGGGGACTTGAGGCATCCATCCTGAATGTACCTAATTTTGTGGGATCTTGGAAGCTGAGCAGGGTTGGGCTTGATCAATACTTGGATGGGTACTTAGTTGGCAGTACTGAGTGCTGCTGGCTTTTGCTTTGAGGGGAAAGTTGGTTTAGTGATTACTACTCTGAATAAGATCTGGGTTCAAATCCCATCCTAAGATCATATGATCCTGGATAAGTCACAGCCTCTCTGTGCCTCAGTTTCTCCCTCTCTAAAATATGGCGAGTAGATTCATTGACTTCTTAGATCTCTTTCACCTCTAAATCTATTATCCTTATGATTTTGCCATATCAAAAAATGTTACCTTATGCACTATGTTCTTCTTACAATAAGAGCTTAACAAGCATTGAATGAGTTAAAACCCGCTTGTCTTCTGTTTAATCAAAATTAGAGATTACTCTCTTCAAGGTTATTACTTTAAAAGTCAGATTTTATCTTAATGAAAAAACAAAATTGTATTTGCAAGAAAATACTTTAGACCTCTTTTGGAGACAATGAATGAATGTTGATATTGTCTTGTTATCCTTCTCTGATTTTTAAATTAACAGAGTTTAGGCCACCTTAGTATAATATATTTTGCATCCTACTGAAATGTACCATCCCTCATGGTCTTTGTCTTCTTTATGTAAGAGAAGCCCTTTTGGATTTCTACACACATTTTCAGAATACTCTTATCAAGTCTTCAAACACTTGGGGGAGAAACCTAAAGGATATTGATCTCAGGACTTTGAGTAACCTAGGAGTTCTTTTACCCAAGCCAGTTAACAATGGGCAGTTTACATTAAATAACACTCTTCTCCTTTTAGGAGTAAAATGTCAATCAAAGGAGGAAAATTATGCAAATAAATATGGTAACTTGTTTAGATTAAACACATTTGGGAAGAGTAATCACTTCTGCTTTTATTAAAATGGATCAAGTTAATATAATTATATCCATTGGATATGCATACAGCATCTTAAGCTGCATCAGTTCCATAATTTTTGAATCTGTCTCTTTTCCTCCCATTCTATGGTTCAAAGTTGAATATAAGCTTTAAACATATAAAAATAAGTGAATTTGGGGAAAAAAATCTTGCCCGAGTTAAAACTGTCCAGAAGGTCACAATGTTATTCAAGATTATTGATACTAAAATCATTAGAACCTCTCTCTAACATTTTCCTTGAGGTCCCTGCTGTGGGATGGCCTCATGGGTGAAAAAAGCTTTTATAACAAGAGCTTATTATTATAGCGTTTTGCAAGAAGTCTGTTGCATGAGCTTGTACCAGTTTTGCCCTAGTGCTGCATAGAATCTCACATTCAGAAGGAATCTTAGGAAATGAAGTTAAAAAAACATAGGACACAGGATGTAAGAATGAGAAAGGAGCTAAGAAATCATTTAGTATAACCTCTCGACATCCTCACCACCAAGTCATTTTCTAGTTTATGAATTATATATAATTATGATGAAGTCAAGTTTACATGATACTTCAAGATTTGGTTGTTTAATTAAATATCTGGTCATTTCATAACTTGGAGATTTTTATCTGTGGTGTTAATTGACTCAAATCAATTAAAGAAATTGTAGGTTCTTAATAAATGCACAAGGCACTTTGCAAGGAATTAAACTCTTATTTGCCTTCAAAGAGGTTACATTTTACTTATTGAAACCAAAAAATAATCCTTCAAAATGCTAGCCATTTTTTGCCTTGTTCAGGCCTGTCCAAATGGTGGCACTTAATTATCCACTAGAAACAAAAGACATATTGACAAATTTTTAGAAAAATTAAAAAAAAAATCCACTTCAGGTTTATTTTGAAATATTTTACAGATTCACAGAATGTTAGAACTAGAAGAAGAAATCATCTAGATCAAATCCTTCGTTTTACAGACAGGAAATTGAGGCTCAGGGAGGTAAAGTCATTTGCTTAAGGTCACACAGCTAACTAATAACACAGCTTGAACCAAAGTCCAACTGGTTTGATGCCTGGACCAATGTTCTTTTCCTTAAACCGTGTGTGTGTGTGTGTGTGTGTGTGTGTGTGTGTACGTAAACACAAATGTATGTGTGAAACATATATTTGTATATAGGTATTTAAGGAGCTTGCAACATCTAGAATCTAAATCCATTCATTTCTTATGTCATTAGCATTGCCTTATTGACAATTATATATGTTTCATGAACATGTTTTTCATAAATACATGGATTTTTATTCTTGACCACTAAAGGAGCTTTCCTGCCTTTCCCCCCCACCAAATAAATGGAAGATAAAAGTCTTAACCTGTTTACATTAAAAAGCATTCAGTAGCGTAGGCTGGTAGTTTGAATGGAATATATTTATCACATATCACTGAAGAAGAGACTCATTATTCTGCAGATTTGTCTTACAATTGTCCAGAAGACAATGAATGATGCAGAGCTCTCTTCCAAGGTTGAGATCCTTTGTTGAAGAAATGTTTTTCATGCCTGAGTCATTTTAGAACTTGAGATCCAGCATTCCTCTTGTAAAGCAACATTCTTAATTTTGAAGGGGAGTAGAATACTTGCCATTTTGACCCCAAACATCATTTCTGGCCTTGTACTTAGAAATACTTAAAAAGTTGGTAGCAAGTGGTGGTAAATACACACTCAGGTTTATGTTTTGCTTTCATTTTTTTTTTTTTGCTTGGAAACATTCTCCAATATTAATAAAGTATTTATTTTGCTTGTATCAAAAGTTCCTGGGTTTGGTCGATTTTTTGTTGTTTCATTAAAAAAAAACATAGCCATCCCTTTCTCCTCTAAATAGAGCTTCAAGACAGTCCAGTGAAGGCAGAGTAGTTCCAAATAGAACTTGGAATTCCATAGAATTTGGAGCAAGAATGGACTTTAGAAGTCATGTGATCCAACACCCTATTTACATATATGGATATTGAAATGAAAGGAAACAAAGTGAATTGCCCAGTGTTACATCATCATGCCATGAAAAAGTTTATATAATCATTTTCCAGAAAGCTGATAAAGATAATACATTTCTAACATTTTTCATTTATTCAACAAATATCTTCATAATGATGATAACTGATTGACATTCCTATAGAACTTTTGGGTTTACAAATGTTTTAAGCATCTACTAAGCTAAAGATTCAAAATAATTTGACAGTGTCCCAGGCTTCAAAGATCATTTAATACTGTGGTAGAGGGAAATAAGAAATTTGGATTTGAGGTCAAAGCCTCTGACTTCCAATGCTGGTTCTACTGCTGATGCCCATGGGACTTTGGGTCTCAATTGTCTTATCTGTAAAATGAGGGACTTGGACTACATAATGTCTAAGATCACATTTAGTTCTTCTATATCATTGATACAAAAGGGAAAGAAAAGGGAACAAACTTTTGTTAAGTGCTCACTATGTACTGGACACTATGCTAAATGCTTTACAAACACTATCTCACTTGATTTGATCCTTAGAACTACCCTGTGAAGTAGGTATAACTATTATCTTCATTTCATAGTTGAGTAAGTAAGAAAGTAAATGATTTATTTGGCATTATGCAACTAGTAAGTGGCTGAGACCACATTTGAACTCAGGTCTTCCTCACTTTACTCTCATTGCTATCCACTCCACCCACCATCTAATTGCTTTGTAATACACAGATATGTAAAGGATCTGTGATTATGTCAGTGTTAGAGCAACTCCTGGTATAGAAATTTATTTTACCAATATAGAGAGCTCATAGGTAAAATAATGGATAAGTTGACTAGTTTCCTGAGAGAAGAATTTTCCCAGGTCCATACTGTTGTGAATTCCAGAGTTAGGCTTCAAACCTGTATCTTCCCTTTCCAAAGGCCACATGTCTCATTGCCTCTGTCTTGCTTGTAAGCTACAGTGCAATTTAATATATAATATGCACATATTTTAACATATTATGTTATCATAAATGTTCACAAACACTATGAGAGCAGGGATCTTTTCTGGCTTTATTATTTTATATTACCTTGCCCTACATACTGTAAGTACTTGGTCAATATTTAGAGATGGAGTTCATGTTAGACATAGAGGAAGCAAAAGCAAAGACAGGGGGATAAAGCATACCAAAGGAAATATTCAAAGGATAACAAATAGTCCTTTTTTCCTAGCACACAGAAAATAAAAGGAAAATGAAATAACAGTAGAAAGATTGGTTGAAGATAGAGAAGAATAATGGCAACTTCCATTTAATAATAAGGGAAGAAGTTTACATTAATAGCATATATATAATTTTGACTTGTTCTGTCTTAATGGGTTGTGTGATAAAGTAGAAAAAAAGATCCTAAATATAGGACTGGCAGGAACCTTTGAGGCCATTTAGTCCAGCCTCTTTTTTATTTAACAAAAAGCAAAACTGAGACCTAAAGAAATGAAGTGACTTGCCTAAGTCACATACAACCTAGTAAGTGGCAGATCTGGGATTTAAACTTAGATTCCCTTAATGTCTAAATCTAGCACACTTGTCACTGTGCTGTCTTCCTTCAGAAGCATGGAACTTGGAGTCCAAAGACCATAAATGCAATGCCAACTCCTCTGCTTACTGGCTGGGGAGCTCTGGTACTAAAAGTCTTGCTTCTGTAAAATGGGATAATGACATTCATACTTCTCTTGTGAGATAGGGATGAGATTGTTGGGAGAAAAGCGTTTTCTACTCTTACAGCAATGGAGACCTGGGAGTCATCGGTGTACTTTATTACTTCCTGAAGAGAAGGTTCATTTTAAAACATTTGATGAAGGTTATTAGTTTTCAGTGTAACTTGACTGAATTCAGTTATTATGATCACATTTGTTATCTCCCCTTAACTATAACTCAACTCTAAGATAGTATATTTTTATTTTATGCTGCATACTATAAGTACAGCAAGTGTATGGTAGGTCTGCAGCATAGTCTGAAAGTAGACCTGGGTTGGAATTTCAGCTTTACTATTTATAAGCTATGTGATTTTGGTCAAATCAATTCTATTTTCTGGACCCTAGTTGCCTGATATGTAAAAGTGAGTGTTTTAAAACTCATAATCTCTAAATTCCATCCTAATGCTAAAATTCTGATTATGTTGTTTCCCAATTGTCTCCCTTTGTTTTGGGCTTATTTTCTTGTTGCAGATACTTTAAATCTCTCTCCCCATCTATCCTTCAGAAAAATGTTCTCTCTCTAAAACATTATCTTGAACAGTATTATGAGACAGCTGACTTTTGGGCAGGTTAGTTAAACTATCAGTTATGTGTTCTTTTCCCTCCCAGGCTGGTCTCTAATGTCAGCTCAATTCATGGTATGCATCAGCATGTGGGATGCACCAAGCAGAGAAAGGTATCTTTTGTCATTTACTTTCTCGAGCTTTTTTGAGATGAGAACAAAATAACTTTATTACGTTTCCATAGTCTTGTGTAAGATGCTCACTATTGCAAAATATAAGGTTATCAATGCTATGGGCTTGCTACTTATCTTCAATATACGTTTTCTTTTAAAGATATTGTATTCTTTATTTGGATGTAATGAGGACAGACATTTTAATCAGAGGTTAGTCATTTATTTTTGCAAACTATTGTTTTGATTCATCATTTTTGCAGATAATTAAATGGTTCAGTTGGCACAGTGCATCTACTTTATTAAAACAGGTAATTTTGAAAAAAGAAGGAGATGCTATTTTTTGGATCACTGCACAAGAATTGCTTTTATCTTCATCTTTTAACATAGTTTCTGGGTATTTTGCAAGAATCCCCTCCCGTGTTCACATGTATTAGCATGCTTTCTAGTCTGGGAGGGAGGCAGGCCTCTGGTGACTGGGCTGTTCACCAGTGAGCTATTTGGAAGATGAGAAAGTAAATTCTGTGTCGATAGCTCTTGGATTTTAATTGGAATGGGAAAGGGAGTCTACAAGTTATGAACTTTGCAGTGCAGCCGTTCTTGCACTGAAAACAGACTAATTGTAGCCCTCTCAGTGGGTGGAGTTTAAAAGTCAATTACTGCTTGTCCTATTATAATTTACACTCCCAGGATTTGAAAAAGTCTGTCATTTTCTATAAAAACGAAAAGGTTACATATATTAGCTTGAGTGTACTTGCGCCTTTTCATTTGTAAATGCTTCAGCTACATGCACTTATATGTGCAACATGTAGGTGTGTGTGTGTATATTATATGTGAGCAATATCACTTATGAAGCATAACCTTTAAGATTTGGTTCTTTAAGTACATAATAGGTTAGAGCATATTCCATTGTCTGTTGGCTTTTGTCTACCCAGGGACTTAACTGTGTCCTCCAGAATCTTGTAGCTGAATGTAAGCAATACCTTACTAATGGGTTAGGAGGCAATAACAGAGAGATGGTGCTTCAAAGACAACTTTTTCAAATTAGATGATTTTTGCTTTCTTTATTTTTTTAAACTTTTTGTGTGTCTGTGTACATGTCCCAAATCAATTAATTTGCCTAATTAAAAAAAAAAGGATTTAGTTAGAAATACCTATTAAAACTTGGGCAGCTATTTTTTTTTTCCTGAGCCATGCATAATTCTAATAAAAGCACAATTTATAGGCTCCTGCTCTTTTCCAGAGAGAGCTTGCTCCCTGGTAAAACACTAACCTTCAGTGTTGTGTAAGTATGAAATGGATATTCTTTTGTATCCTCCAGTTCCTGGAATAATCTTCTTCTTCCCTATACCCGTTTTTCCTCACCAATATTCATTTTGTTTTAAGGTAAATTGCTGTCTGATAAGTTTAGCTGTGTAGACAAGTGGTTCTCTATTTGTTTTGCTGATGTGAGTCCCATAGTTTAATTTTTTAAAATAGGAAGCTGCTGTGTAGTTTGGATATTTAAACAGTTATTAACCAAATGACAATTAACAGATTGCATAGACAGATTCTCTTTTGAAAATCTCTGAAATGGAGTACAGTTTGCAGAACTATCCCAGTCTAGTAATGACAATGAATTTTGATTTCCCGGAACTGATATTAGACTCCTTATTAAACTATGTGCATCTGCTTTTAATTTACTCCAAATAATTGGAAAATGCAATGAAGCTTTCCAATTAAAACCCGGCTTTATGCTGTTTAATAATACCCCCATAATATTATAGCTTATGAAGTGACAGGTGAGTCGGTGTATGAATAAAACATAAAGGCAGCAATAAGGGACAGAAAACCGGAGACAGTTGTTGGAGATTTTAAATGCTGGATGTAATTTGCATATATTAATCTCTTCTTTTCAGCCTTATCAGGCGTTCTTCAGTATTTGAAGTTAAAATAGCGTTGACAGGCGGGAGTACGCTTAGTTTTTTCAAGGATTTATTACTTGTATAATTTCTGATCTTTAATAAGCAGATATGACTGATCCTCATAGTTCTATAGAAATCGGTTAATTGTTCCAGATGGCGTGTACTGATTATGCAAAATTACTTTTCACACCATTTTTTTTGTGTGTGTGATGGAGTTTGGAGTAAAATTAAATTTTTTTATAGCCTTCTTATCATGCTGTTTTACAGTGGTTTCTGCACAGAAGTTGAATTTAATCTACTATATTCCATTGACCGGCATAGTTATTCTAATGTAGCATTTTGTGATTTGACAAAGAATAATAGAACACATTGCTCATTGTTCGTTACTGTGCCCCTAATAAAAAGAAGCTCGCGTACGAAAACTTGGCTGTTATTTATGAAGAATGCCTAATTCACACAGTTAAAAAGGCAAAATTGTGACTGCGAAATAGTCTCTTTTTGGAGGGAAAGAGAATATCTGGGTGGAACAAATGGAAATAGCCTTTGTTGCTACAGCTTTCACACAGTAAAGAAGGATCCCTCTTTTAATAGCGAATATGGTTAGGTTGTGTTACTTTATTGTCCTTTAAAAAAAAAAAAAAAGCCATGCAGCATGATTGTGTCCTATTAAGGAAGGGAGGTGGTGGTACTGGCTCACTTACTGTGATTTACATAATCTTGAGAGCAAAGTCTCCAGCTAAGGAACAACATTCATAAAAGATGTCCACTTTTTCTTAAGCAAAAAAGCTTTCAATTTATAATATACTAATCCCTACTTCCCCCCCCCCAAAAAAAAAAAACCACTCTCTTCTTAGAGATTTTGATAGCGATTTATTTTTTTTAATATCACCTAAATTGTCAATTTATCTAGAAGTACCTTATTCTGGTATCACATCAGATCTTCCTTGCTCTTGTCCCTAGCGTGACATTAATCTGGTTTTGTCCTTGTCCTTTTTAATATAACATTCTCTCTGTCGGTAGTGAGATATGAAGTGTTAGGCGGCTGAGGCCCAAGATGTGATCTTAGAACTCTGAGCACCTTGGTTTTGAAGTCATCAAATATCAGGGTGTCTGTGTATAAATATAATTATTTATGTGTGTTCTTTTAAAATATTTGTGTATATATATATATATATATATATATAATGTGCATGTGTGTAACATCTATACATGTGTTGTATTATGTATGTGTCTTAAAATATTTATGTGTACTTAAAATATTAATAAAATATGTATAAAATGTGCATGTATAATATGTATATGTGTGTTGTATGTATATATGTGTGTCTTTTAAAATATTTGTGTGTGTGTATATATACCACACATATAGGTGTATAATACCTATATATGTGGTGTGTGTATATGTGTGTGTCTTTGAAAATATTTATGGATGTATATATAAAATGTGCATTGTGCAATATCTATATGTGTATTGTGTTTTTGAATATTTATGTGTTCATATATATGTAATGTGCATTGTGTAATATATATATCTGTGTACACATATACACACATACATGTGTGTATCAGGATTGTTAAAATTTTTGTTGAATTTCTTCTACTTCACTCTTAGTATCAGGACCAGTAGTAGTTGTCTTCATGGTGTTTTATTTGTCTATACTCATTGGGACCACTGAAAAGCCAAATAACCGATGTCCTGAAATAGTTAAGGTAAACAGCATTTGGGTTTGGAGTCATAAAAGGACCCTTGGTTTGAGTCTGGGCACTGCCACTTGCTACTTGTGTGACCCCCAACAAGTCCCTTCTCCCTTCAGGGTTTGTGAAATAATCCCATATTTTATGAACTAGTTCCATCCAACTCTCAGTTCTGTGAGTCTGTGATTTTAATCCTACTTTGGTGGTAACAGCCACCCTTAGAAGCAGCAACAGAGAAAGGATTATTCTGTTCAGCAGAGACTCAAAAGAATCATTTTCCTTTTCAACATTGTCTGGTTATACAGTATATCAAATACAATAGGAGTTTTTTGAAGAGTATTTCTGGGGTTTAACTCTATGCTCTCTGATTTGTTTTCAGAAGACAACCACAAATGTCCTGGTTTTGGTAGCCTCTGTCTGGGTGTCTGCCTTTATATCTTACTTCAGGACTTCCTGAGAGCTTTGATTTCAACAAGGGAGGGAAGGAGATGCTTCCCTCCCAAGACCAACCCTGACCCCTTTGCATCTTGGTAAACTATTCTTTGTGAGATGGCAAGACCAAAATGATTTGTTATCTCCTTTCCAGTCTCCTAGTCACAGCTTCTCACCTAGCAAGAATGGTCCTCAAGGACAGACACAGTTTTCACAAGTTTCTCTGTTTGTGTTTCACTAAGTAAGAGTCTTCAGAAACTTAGGATCACCTCCTTGCCGTGATGAGGTATGAGAAGAGGAGAGCCACAGAATTTTTATTTGGGGAAAAGCCCCCAGAAACATATCTATAATTATAGGTTTGTACCCCTATACCTTGTAATCCTGTGCTCTTAAATACCTACATTTTCTATTCTGCGAGCATTGCATGTACTTGCTTTTTATTTGAATAGACCTGAAAAAGATTTGGGTTTGTTTAAAGAGCTCTGTTTATCCAACCCCAGTGGAGTAACACATTCTTCTATCTTATTCCCAGAAACGCTGATTGCACTTGATGCATGCAGTGTGTTTGTGCCACCCACAGAGGGAGAGACATGGAAACCCAGGTCGAGTTGGAGCTCTCAGTTCTCAGAAGCTTACCCTTTTCTGCTTTGTGGCACTTGTTAATCTTATGTATTCCTTTAAGCTTAAGTCTTCCAAAAAACTTTGCTTATTCTTTACCCTCTGTCCCTTTCAGTAGTAATAACTTTGCTATACCCAGGACCTACTTGACCTGGCCCTTTGCTTCTTTTTACACTTTAATATTTCTATTAACTTTGTGTTATATATATATATTCTATTCTCTTAAAATACTAAGTTCTGAGAAGGCAGAGATTCTGTTTTATCTAAACAGAATTGATCCCCTAGTCACTTTGTGTATACAGTAGGCACTAAGAAGCATTTGTTAACTTTACTAAAATGAAATTTTTATCGTTAGAAATGACCTATATAACTTTTTTGTTGTTAAGCTGTATTATTTATCTAGCTAGTTCTTTGAAAAGTTTAATAGCAAGACAAATGTATTCGCCTTATTAAAGTGATAAATTAAAGTTTTCAATTAAACAGAACATGTAGAAAAATGACTCATGGCCTTAAGCATTCTTAGCACACATAGAACTAGCCAAAAAATTGCATTTAATTTAAATCACAGAGCACTTCAAAAGCTTGGAGACCTTATACCTCATCTTGTTCACTTGGAATATATTTTTGTGTATATTAAAATGATGTAAAAGAGAAAATGTATGTCAGAAATTATTAGAAAATATTTGTTCTAATGCAGTAATAATTTGGTTGTAATGCTTTTCATCAGTATAGCTTAAGGCTACATTAAGTGGACAGACTTTATATGGACTCTCTAATTTTAATCTTCAAAATGCTATCTAATGTCTCATTAAGACTTGCATATAATGTATCTTAAGTACAGTCATTAAATATAGTTTAGGGAGATTTATGTTCAGATATTGCTTAAAGATGTTTTAATAGGCCCATTTACTCTGATGATATTAATGAGCTCTTAATACAGGCTAAGCTTTGAAAACTAGTGGTAGAGATTCGGGCTGAGGACAACAACTTGGAAGAGCCCTGTGATCAGTTGGTCTAAAGGCTAGTCCTGCGGACACCCTTGAAGATGGGGGGAGGGGAAGCCTCCCAACATTGTCTGGACCCTCCCTTGCCTTTGTGCTCTTCTATGCTGGGCCTTACCTGATTTCCTACCCCTATTCTCTTTGTTGAAGAAGCATAATATGCAAGAGCTATTGCTCTGGGAGTCTAAAGACTCAGAAGACTTGGGTTTGAGCCCCAGATATTCATGTTAGTTGTATGACATACCAAATCATTGCTCTAGTAAAATGAGGGAGCCAGACTGGATGAGACCCCAGGAGTCTTCCAGCCATAAAGTTCTGTGTGTCAAACTCTCTTTACTTTGTGAGGCCCTTGAAGAGTGAGAGACTTTGGGTGCCTTTTTTGTCTTTGTATCCCTGTCACAATACACTGAGCCTTGCAGACAGCAGGCACTTTAATAAATGCTTGTAGTGGACCAGCTTAAACAACATGATTTTTCTCCAGGCTCTGGTGATGGCTTTTAAGAGGGACATCCTCTGAGGTACAATAAAAATAGGACTAGAATGGGAACCAATGGACCTGTGTTTGAATCCCGTCTCTGTTATTTTTCACCACTCAGGCAAGTTATTTACACTTTCTGGGACTCAGTTTCCTTATCTGTAACATTCAGGGGCTTGACTTGTCAGGGCTTCTTAAATTTTTTCCATTTACTACCCCTTTTCACCTGAGAAATTTTTATGCACTTCCATCTGAAATCTGAGTCAATGTGTTTCTGGCAGCATTTGTGCATGTGCATATTCAGAACCAAGGCAGTAGTGATGTCACATGATGCACCATAGACAGGCCCTGCCTGAAATACCTCAGGTTCACTATAGGTTTAATCTTGAATTAATTTTTGGTCATTGTGTTCAGAAACCTTTTATTACTGCCAAATTTTTCACAACCCCTACTTTCAGCTACATGACCCTTCATCATGACCTACAGTTTAAGAAGCTTTGGACTAGATGATCTTTAAAGACCTTTTTGGCTTTAACATCCTATGATGCTAAGAAAAAGTTATTTAATAGAACTCTGGTTTGGTAGTTAGATGACCTTTCTTTTAAGTCTTAGCCCTCTGCTGTTTACCACCTGAATCACATTGAGCAAAGGCAGTTTACCTCCCTGAGACTCAGTTTTTTCATCTATAAAATGAGGATAGGATAGAGACTTGGATTGTAGGGTCATTTCCAGTTTTTGAGTCTACTCTTCTATGTCTTTATAAGCCTTTTTACAGCTCTCTGAGTTCTCGCTATTCTATAGGACCAAGCAAAAAGTGTTCCCTCCGAATCGATTCAGAAGCACCCATTGGCTGTCACAGTAGTCATTTGAGACAACCTTCCCATAGCCTTAACTCTCTTTAGGCACATAAGGGGTTAAAGGAGACTGTTGCTGTTCCTTGTGTAAGCATCTGCTGGATAAGGTGCGCACAGTCTGGCATCATTATGTGAACAGCTTAGATCTGCCATCAGTGAACAGCAAAAGGTCACATGGGTATACTTTCATCTTGCAGGAATTCAGAGTGACTGGAATTTATACCATAGCATGAACCTGCATATTCAAAATGGGGAGAGGAAGGAACCATCTTTGTGGACCACACAGGCCTTTCTTGAAAAATATGTTCCCCCCAAAAAAAAAAATTAAAAAAAAAAAAAGAAAAAAAAAAAAAAAGAAAAATATGTTCCCAGTATCCAGGAGCTAACATTTCACAGAAAAAGGGAAGGCTCAAAAATGGCTTTGGAGAGCATTCTATTTATCCCCTTCATTTTTCAGATGAAGAAACTGAGGCACAGAAAGGTTAGGCCTTCTGACACGACATCCAGCGGCTTCTCATTACCCTCAGAAAAATAATATTGCAGAGCAAAAAAAAAAAAAAATTTAAGGAAGGGGTTAAAAAAAAAACTTATGAGTTCAGAGACTTTTCTAATTACTAAATTGGTTTGTTATAAAAAGATAATAGCAAATTTCTTCTTTTCATAATTGGACATTTCTTCCCTGTAGGCTAATATATGCACAGGCCTTGCATGCACAATAAGTTGTGCATTTGAAAAGCTATAACCAGCGAACAACAGCTCCAGTGTCATCAGAGAGTAATGGTGTGCTGATTAGCATAATTAATGACAAATGGTGGTGCGGAATTGGTGGATTGGTTTAGTGGATGATGAATGCGCCCCGGCCCAAGTTGGAGCCTGCCAACTAGGCCTTGCTGGCTGTCAGCTCCTTCTGTTACTGCACGGGCAGCCCTCATTAGTCACCGTGCGAGGTGCCAGTTTACATTCTGTTTGGAGCACAGAAAACTTAATAATCCAAGCAAAGATGGTTTTCCGTTTTTCGTCCATATTTTCCACACACACACACACACACACACACACACGAATGCATACACACTCTATCTCTTGCCTGGGAACAGCTCATTCCCATCTTTTAGCAAATTAAGGCACTGTTATTTTAAGTTCCCTCTGTGCTGCTTTAAAGATTAAAAAAAAAAAAGAAAAAGAAAAGAAAGAAAAGATACTGTAAGAAAAAAAAAAAAAAGACACAAGCATCTCAACATTTCCATTTGAATAGAGATAAATTGCACCAGGTTGGAAGATGGTGGTTGTTCTGTGAACTCTGTTTATCTGTGTCGGGGTAAGGGTACAAGAAACAAGATGAACAGAGGAGACCATATATGCTGTCCTGTAATAAGACTAGCACATTTATCTTTGACTTGATTAATCAGACCTAATTTGCATTTACAAATGAGACTGATAAAAATGGATTTTACCTTTTAATCTTTAAAGGGGGAAAAGTATTTCTAGACAATATTTCTGGGGCTATCTTTGCCTTAAGTGATAAGAGGAAATTCCTTTACCAATAAGGATGAAAATCCTTAATTTGCATTAGCGAATGAGACTAATTATTACATAGTTAATTAGCATCTGGAAATGAGGATTATCTTAATTACAAAGCACAATTTCCCTAATAGCTACAAAACTGTAAGTTTGATCTGTGTGGAAATCGGTGACTATTATTATGTAATTAGTGATCACATTAATGGTTCAGGGTATTTAGAGGCAATTTGCATATGCAAATGTAATTTACCTGAGAGAAACATGTGGCCTATTAATGGCTGGAGCACTTAAGGTACAAAGGACCTTAAACTTTTTATTGATAACTAATAGCAACTTGATATAGTGAGATGATGGCTAGATTTTAGAGTTGAAGATCTGAGTACAATTATCAGCTCTGATGCTCACTAACTGTGTGACTTATGAGAGTTATCTAATGTCCCTGAGTTTGTTTCTTGATTTTTGAAATGTAAGTTTGATCTGTGTGGAAATGGGTGATTATTATTTTGTATTTAGTGATCACATTAATGGTTCAGGGTATTTAGAAGCAATTTGCATATGCAAATGCAATGTACCTGAGAGAAACATGTGGCCTATTAATAGTTGGAGGTATTTAAGGTACTTAAGGTACAAAGGACTTTAAACATTTTTTTTTTTTTGATTACTAATAATATAGTGCAATGATGGTTAGATTTGAATAGGGGCTCTAAGTACAAATCTCAGCTCTGATACTCATTACCTATGTGACTTAGTTACCTGATGTCCTTGAGTTTGTTTCTTCATTTTTTTAAATTAGATTGTTGAACTAGAATAATCCCATGATCCTAGAGAAGCCAAAGAATTAGATTTCATATGTGATAGAGGCAGAGAGGGCCAGAGATCATCTATTCTAAGCAGAACATAGACATGTACATTTTACAAATATTAAGAGGAATACTAAGGGGAAACTGAGAAGAAGAGATGTTTCCAAAGTCAAACCATCAGAAAGTTCTAAGACTGAGATCTAAACCCAAGGACCTTAATTTCAGACTACTTCAGTGCTTGGTAATGAACAGTCTCTATGGCTATAGAACCAGTATGCTCAACATTATATTACCACTGCCCTTCCTTTACTTTTCCCAGTACCTAGCTAAGCATGGCATAAATGCTTATTAATAGTGTATCTTGTTTGTGTCTATTTCTCTGTGCGTAGATGCCTAATTTCCTACAGTCCCAGATCATGGCCATCTTCTGGTCCCTCACCCACTTGACCAGTGTGAAATGAGACAACTTCTCTCCCCAAAAAGATTGTTATTGTTGTTAGACCCAGTAAGGGAATGAGTATTTCCAAGGTCCTGACACATCTGTGGCTACAAAGAAAGTTCCTGTTAAATTGCAGCATCTGAATCTTTCCATCAGGTCTAATTTACACCTTTAGGTGTGAATCAGTCACACATCCACAAGAAGGTAAAGACATTCGAAGCCTAAGAGGCAGCTTTCTTTTTTCTAAATACATTTTGCTGTGGCTCTAATGAGAGAAATCTGGGGGTGGAAATCAGCAAACTATTTTGTAAGTTTCAAAATAATTTATTTCAAGTTCAAAGGTGACCTTAGAAATTAAAGAAGATAAGGGGAGGAAGCATGTTATTGTATAGTTTAGAATACTTAGCTCCTTTCATGTTATTCTGCTTGTGGTATGGAGGTGACCCTGGATATATGTTGAGAGTTGTGCCAGCAGAGGACAAACTCTGGCTGCGTTTATCACGTTGGGAGACATGGAGGACAGCTTGGCTGGGGGTTGGGGAGGATGGGATTTTGGTATATCTATGGTCCAGGATAAACTTTATCAAAAGCGGAGAAAGTAGGGGTGATAAAACTTGACACTAAGAGTTCTTGATCATTTTTGTGTTATAGACACCTTTGACATCTGGATAAAGTCTAGGTACCTCTTATAAGAATAATGTTTTGAGTAATTAAATCCTAAATTTCACTCAGAAACTAATGAAAATAAAGATGCCTTTTATTTCCCATCCAATTCACCAGCTTCCTGAAAGTTACTTACAAATCCCTTTGGGATTCACAGACCCCCATCATACATAGTCTACTTACGTCTCAGAGTTTTTCCATCTGTATCACATGAGAGTGTTCATACAGTAAAATCAT
Source organism: Sarcophilus harrisii (assembly GCF_902635505.1). Classification (NCBI taxonomy): domain Eukaryota; kingdom Metazoa; phylum Chordata; class Mammalia; order Dasyuromorphia; family Dasyuridae; genus Sarcophilus; species Sarcophilus harrisii. Next base: position 451,013,673 of record NC_045427.1, read on the forward strand.
GTGTTTTGAAACTAGTAAAGGGTTGCTAACTTGAGTTAACTTCCACGACTGACATTCAGTTTAAGTTAGTAAGTACTTATCAGATACCTTCTGTGCTCAAGGTGTATCATATTAGGCACCAAGGATAGAAAGGCAAAATTGAAAATAGTTTCTCTTCTCAAGATGTTTACATTCTACAGGAGAAATAGAATATCTAATAGATAATACAAGATAATCTGACCGAGGGAACGCTAGCAAATAGAGGAATTAAAATGGGTTTCTCCTGGGAAGTGGACCATGAGTTGAGTCTTGAATTAAATTAGGGATTAAAAGAGGAAAAGTGAGGGAAGAGTGAATTCCAGGCATTGAAGGCAAATGTACTGTTGCCTGGTTATAGAATGGAAGTAATTCTGAGCTCTCAAATGTTTTAAGAGTACAACACAAGTTCTTGTATATTCTATCTAGCTAGAAAGGTATAGAGGTTGGACCCCAGTGTTAACTTACTTGTTTGTCATCTAAGGATGAAATGTAAAACTAAATTCCAAACCTAAATGAATTATCACATCATTCGACTCCAGCTGGCTATAGATCTGTCACTTAATATCATTAACTGGTTTCAGCAAAAATAAGATGTTAGGCAAAATAATATTACAGGAGACAGTTCCACAGAAACAACATCATAAATGGGCTATATGACAGGTTCGTGCACCTTTCTGATGGGCCTTGGTTTTAATGAATTAACTAAGTTGTTGTGTAGTTTTATACATGGAGAAACTGAGAACAAAGGAGATTTAGGGGACATTCACAAGGTCATCCAGGCAGTGGGTAAACCCAAGTTGTTCTCTTTCTACAAAGCCAAGCCCTTGCTGCTGGACCAGAGGCAAATTTAAACCTACTTCCACTGGCCAACTGTAGTACTGGTTTTGAAGGCTATTATGAGGCACAAAGAGAGAATATAGTCATTAAAGTGTGTCAAGTATTTTGCTCCCCTTAAAGCACTGTGCATATGTCAGTTATTATTATTGTTCCCTCTAGATAATTGGCAGAAAGAGGGTCTGCAGTATTATCTGAGGGAAAGTTATGGAAATGAGGTCTATTCTGATTTCTGGTTTTAATTTCTGAAGACTTGAGTTCAAGTTATGGTAGTACTGAAATTCTAGTCACTCTTCTGATCTTTGCATTCCTCATCAAAACAATAGAAGCACTAATACTTGCATTATACTCTTCACAGAGTTGTGAAGCATCTTAGATTTATGATGTGCATTAGAGCTAATCTAATCAGACCTTCTTTCCCCATTTTCTATTTAAGAAAACTGAGGTTCAGATTGCTGATTAACCTAAGGTTGCAGGGGCAGAAAATAGCCCAGCTGGATCTCAAATCATGGCTTTAATCCCAAACCAGTGCTCCTTTTGCCACAGCTTCCTCATATTTCATAGGTAAAAGTCTAAATTATTACTGTATTTTTTTCAGACCAATGATTTCAAGATGTAGGAAGCTCTATGTGCAGAATTTTTTCTACCAAAGTAGATACACATTCTCGAAAATTTATATTCAGAAAGTTACGGTGTGGGGGAGCATTTGTCCAAGACCACACAACCAGGACATGTCAGAGGCCTGGGGTCTAGGTCTTCCTGACTGTTTACAGCTTTCTCTATCTGCTGCTTCCAAATAGTATTATTAGAGTATCATAGATTGTTAGGACTTAGAGGGCATCTTTTTTAATTCTCTCATTTTACAGATGAGAAAACCAAGATCCATAAAGGATTAGTTCACATCATTGCCAGTAAGTAGTGCCTAGGGCTCCATTCCTTTCCCAAAGTCCAGCCCCACTTATTCCTTCTTTACTGAATGACTGCCCAGTCAGTTGTAGACTCTGGCTAGCAGAATGTTGGATCTTTGAAGTTGGTCATGGAAGGAAGACTTCAGAAGAATTATTAAAAAATAATTACTTCAAGAGTCTGGTGCCTAAAGTTTGTGTGAAATGCTTATTGAAAACCTTTCCATGTGCCCCAGATACTTGTACCAAGAGTTTATGTAGCTCTAGGCTGTGACTTATAACCATATTTTACTTGAATTTTTAAAATTAAAATTTTAAATGTGGCAACCAAATGCACTCTCCAGTTAATTGAATTCAGCCTTTAAGAAACATTACCACAGTTGTGGCAAACGGCTAATACCATAGGCATCATAGAATTTAGAGACAACCTCATCCAAAGCACCTCCTTTTATTTGAAGAAAGCCAAGGTGATTAAATGATTTGCCCAAGGTCACAAATATGAAAAGTAGCATAAACAGCATGAAAGCCAAAATTAGAGAATAATCGACCTTTTAGAGGTAAGAAAAAAAAAGTCTCAAAATAGAAAAAATCTTAAAGCAGAGATTCATCATATTTGGGGGGCCAGGGACCCCTTCTCAGAATGTTTTTCAGTGCATAATATAAAATACACAGTGCATAATATAAAATACTCCCAATTACTGAGGGAATCAATTATATTGGGAATTGTTGTTAAAATATTTTGAAAAGCAAGTTCATGGACCCAAGTTAAGAACAACTGCTTTCGAAAGTTATCTAGTTTACCTCATCCATGTTATAGATGAGGAAATTGAGGCCCCAGATATTAAATGAGTTGCTTACACAGAACAAGTTAGTGTCAGAAACCAGGATTTAGTTCCCCTGGATTGAAAAGTCAGTGAATCTCATCCTGCTCTTTCTAAGAACTATGTGTGGATATTTTTTTGGGGGGGAAGGTGGGATTGTCCTCCAGTTGTGCTACAGAGATGTCGAAAACAAAATTTTATTATAATTTCTATGGTACTTAAAGATTTAGGATATCTCCAGAAGCGCCAGGATTGTTGCTCTCTCTTTATAGATGGGAAGACTTGGGTGCAGAGATTTGCCTGCAGAGTTTCAGAGCCAGAATCTGTTTCTCTGACTTGGAATCCTGTGTTGTTTACATTTCAGCACACTGCTTCTATTAGGGTGGCGGTTTTATGAGGGGCTGCTCAAATTCTTGCGTCAGCTCAGGATGTCTTGGAGAGAGAACCTGGAGACTGGGGTCGGCAGATCCCAGTTTGAATTACAGTTCTGTCACATAATCTGTGACCCCAGACCTTGCTTCCCCACTTGCTTCCTCAGTTTCCTCTTCCATAAAAAAAAAATGTTTACGCCCTACTTCAAAGGGCAGATATAAGGATCCAGTGAGGTAATAAATATGAAAGAGCTTTGGAAACTGAACTTTTGTGTACTTGTTGGCTTTTATTAGGCCATTAGATAGTAGAGTGCAGAGTCTTGGGCCTAGGGTGGAAAAAACCTGAATTCAAATGTTGCCTCAGACCTCTACTGGCTTGTGTAGTCCTTCTGGGCAAGTCACTTAACCTGCCTCCGAATCCTCTTCTGTTATATGGAGATAATAGCACCACCTACTTCCCACCATCATTGTGAAGATCAAGTGGGAATAATTATAAAAAATTTAGCACAGTATGTAGCACAGTACTATATAAATATTATTAATATGTGAAATACTGCATGTATGCTTATATATAAATATAAATGTTATATATGTATGTGGAGTTAATCGTAGTCATTGAGTTTTGCTGAGGATTGTATGAGGATTATACAGCTCGCCGTATAAGGGTATAACCATACTTGTATCACTCCCACACACATCCCAATTCTTAGTTCAGCGTGCTTCATTTAGTGAGCGTTTATCCTTTCAGTTACTCAACAAACATCTCAGTATACTTTGTGTCCAAAGCACTTTTCTGGGCAAGTTTAGATTAGAGGATGACAGCTCTAAATCATCTACCCCCCCCCTCATATTGCAGATTAGGAAATTGAGGCCTAGGAAAGGTAAGGGGCTAGCCCAAGAACACACAAGTAGCAGGCTTCAGAAGCAGCCTTGAAAACTGCAGAATCAGTGCTCTTTCCACTGGCGCATGCACCTGCTTTGGACTTAGTCCCCATCCTTAAAGAAGTCCTCTTGCAGAAGGAGGTGTCAAACCCACATGGGGACGATCACAGTAGACAGCTGGATGTAGGCAATGCTTTAGACGGGTGCAAAGCAAAGGGCACGAGTTTCATAAATTTTGAGTGAGCAAATGAATGAATAGGAAAGAAATAAAAATGTCCGCATTGTTAAAGCTTATTTCACATTGGCTCACTGGCCCCTCCTCTAAATATCCTTGACTACTAAGCAGGCTTCCTGTAGCAGGCAGAGCCTCCTACCACTTGCTCTCCTCCCCCAAGGTCACATCATTCGCTGCTTTCCCCTAACTACTAAGTGCTTGTGCAGGGTCTGCCTTAGTGTTGCGAGCTGGATGTGGTGCAAAGGATCATTAGACTAAAGCTGCGCGTGCCCGTTACCTGTCATCTGCTCCCATTGTGTGGAGCAAAGGCCCTTGGCCCTGGGAAAGGGCTCCTGGTGAGGTGGGGGGCAAATTCCATTTCCTCTCATTAGGCAGCTTGACTAATGACTGGCTGAGCCTACAGAACCATCCAGGGACTGGTGGACTTTCTCTAATGCTCTCTGAGCAGCCTGGGCAGACAGCCCCTGTTGGAATGGCACAGATGGCAAGCCCAAACGACTAAGTAAACTACAATATGTCTTGGAGACACTGTCAGCCTATGGCTTATTTGTCATGTCACAGCAGTCTATTGGATTAGGGACTAACTCCCTCCCTTCTTCCCTCACCCTTCCCACCTTCCCAATCAAAGGAATTCTTTACATGAGTCTGTTTTTGGAAGAGGGTGAAATAAAATATGGACAGATGCCAGAGTAAACATTGGTCATTTCTGTTGTTTGGGGAATTTTTCTTTCTAGGAAAAATGGAAATAGGAAGCGTCCAGCATTTATTCAGTGCCAACATGGGATATGGCCCAGGAACTTGCTAGAGTGAAAAGAGGGCTGGACATGGAAGCTCCAGACTTTGATAGAAACACCAGTTCTGGGACCTTAACCACATTACCAAACCACTCCAAGACCTCAGTTTCTTTTTCCATGAAATGCCTACATTAATGGCCTCATAGTTATTCCGAGGATAAAATTAAATAATGGATATAAAAATACCCTTTAAGCATAAATCCAAGCTAGTATTAAGTCATCATTGCTGATGAAAAGCAGAATGGTGTCATGGGACCAGAGAGACCCCTGTTCAAGTCCTACCTTGGACACTTCTGCTAGTATATCTCTTGACAAATCACTTAATCTCTTAGTGGTCCCCACCCAGCAACTTTCTAAGACTTTAAGTTTCAGGGAAGGTGACCATCTGCATTGGAAGACAGCTTTTCATCAAGAGTTCTCTTAAAACAAATCACAGGTATTTACTCCCCCCAAAAAAGTACTACTATTAGGAGCCCTGGAGTTGTGATATAAATCAGAAGACATAACCCTGAAACTCAGGAGTTTACTCTGTGTCAAAAAATGTGGATTTCAAAATCATCTCATTCAGGAGCTGTCATATACAAATATGATGACCACTTTTCTGCCTAAAATGTCTATTTTTAAAAGTCAGGACTGAATAATGGTCCTTATTTTCCTTCACTTGGTATCTAACATCCTCTCAAAATGGTATTTTTTCCAGCCTTATCTCATATTATTCTGCCCAAGCTATTTTGTGTTCCAACCAACCACTTGATTTTTGTTTCTCCTTTACCTGCTATTCCTTTCATAGCCAGAATCCTAGAGTCACCTATAGAATGGTCGTCTTTTCCTCACTTCCCACTTGTACCCCACCTCTTGATTCAAACCATTCCAACAATCTCTTAATTATCAAACCTGGCTCATCTCTCATTCCACTTCTCTGCCACTTTTGACTCTGTCATCCATCCACCCCATCCTCTTGGACAGTGATTCTTCCCTTGGTTACCATGTCCTTGCTTTATCCTGGGTTTCTTCTACCTGTCTTACTATTCCTCAGTATCCTTTGCCACAGCTTCATCCACCTCCTATTCACTAAACAGGGCTGTGCTAATATTGCTAATCCTGAGTCCTTTTCTTCACACTCTTGGTCATTTCATTAGTTCCTGTGGATTCATTTATTATCACTGCATAGATACCTGCCATCTCCACCTGGATATCCCATTGGCATCTTGATCAGAAATCAAAACTACCCCCAAAAAAATCTGCCCCTCTTTCAAAATTTCCTGTTTCTGTTGAGGCTACCATTCTTCTATTCACCAGGACCACAGCCTTGGAGTTATTTATGATTCTTTTCTCTTCATCATTTTCTTCTGCCCATATTCAATCAGTTATTAAGTTTTGTTGATTCTGACTCTTCAATGTCTCCATTCACATAGTTACTTCAATAGTTTAGTCTCATTTCTTCTTAGCTGTATTGATTGGATAAATGGTTTCTCTCTTTCCATTCTTTCCCAACTCAAATTCTTCTTCCATAGAGTTGCTAAATTCATCTTGCTAAAATAAAGTTCTGACCAGGTCACTCTCCTGCTCAAAATTTTTCAGTGGCTCCCTATAGATAAAATACAAACTCCTCATCTGGCATTTAAGCTCCTCCACAATCGGGACCTATCTACCTTTCTAGATTTATTTCATATTCTTCCATACATTCTACCTTCCAACTGGATTGGCTACCATCTGTTTCCTAAATTCAGGGTTCCCTCTAGTAATTATTCCTTTACATGTGCTGTGCCATGCTAGAATGCACTCCATCCTTACTTCTGGCCCTTAGGATCCTTAGCCTCTTTTGACACTCACCTTGAAAATACACAAGTAAATATAATACAAAAGGGAACATCATGATCCTATTAAAAATGAAAATAAGTAAGTGAAACTAGGATGGTATAAGGAGGATGTTTTTTGTTTTTGGTTTTGTTTGTTCGCCAGGGGTACTGAGGGCCTCAGAGAAAATTTCATAGAAGAGGTTATATTTGAATTGAATCTTGAAGACTGGGTAGGATTTCAACACTTCTTGATTTTCCTAAATATTAACATTCTTTTTTTTAATTCAAACTTTTTATTTCCAAAACAAATGCATAATTTTCACTATTCACCCTTGTAAAATCTTGTGTTCCAAAATTTTTCCCCTCCTTTCCTCACCACCTCCCCTAGAAGGCAAGTAATCCGAATATTAACATTCTTTTTCTTCTCAAATTATTTCTCCATGCACATATTATATCACCTAATAGAATGGCAACTCTTATGGGAAAGGACTATGGTGTTTGTCTTTTCATCATGTAGTATAATGTCCAGCTCAGGGTTTAGTGGAATAGCTTGAATTGAATTATACATGCCCCATGCTTTTTTCTCTTCATGCCCCTATTCATACTATTCCATATGCTTGAAATGCGCTTCTTTCAAGAAGCTTTTATTGATTTCTACCTGCTCCTCCTTCCAATACCACAGTCAGAAGTTAAGCTTTCCCCTTTGGACCTGGCATAATTCTTGGCATCTTTCTTAAGTGCTTATTCTTGTAATGTGATTACTCCTGATGTCATCTTTTCTAATAACTTACTTCTTTACTACTTTAAGATTTTCAAAGTATTTCCCTAACTACCTATCTGCTGGGTAGTCTGTTGAGGAATTTTTATCTACATTTTACAGATGAGGAAATTATAAGCTAGAGAAATTAGATTACTTATCCATAGTTACATTGCCTATAACAATACCGGGGATCTGAAACCAGATCTTCTGACTTGAATCCCACATTGTAAATTCCATATCATGTTCATGTTTGTCCTTTCTCGGAAGTCCATCAGGCGCTTAATAAGTGTTTGTTAGTTTGAATTGAATACTATTAAATATGTATGTGAATGTTTTCATACCAAAGCTGTAGGAATATAATTTGAGAATGATTGTATGTGTTATTGATAATTCCCTCCTAGTCCATACATCCTGAAGAATTCGATCGGATTTGGTGTCTTGTATAAGCCACTTTGCCATGTTTATCTCTCACTAGTTTCCTTGCCTGTGTACTTACATCCAGAGTGTAGACCAGTGTAGCTGACCAGAAACGGGATGTGATATGGCAGAGTGAGCAGCAGCCAGGCATAGAAATATTATATTATTACTACTGCTACCAGCAAAATCACTTCTAATTCTTCCATTTCTGTAGAATTTTAGGTTTTCTCAGCATTTCCCTTACAACCACCATGGTAGGGGAGAAGGAGAAATCCCTTTTTTATAGATAAGAAAAATGAGGCTCAGAAAAGCAGTTTTTCCAGAATTTCAGAATTGGTAAAAATCAGAACCAAGATTGAATCCTAGACTCTTGACTGTAATTCAAGTGTATTTTCTATATTCCACACTCACTGCCTTTGGAAAGCTAGACATTGTAGTCTGTTTCATTTGTGTTGTCCTTTTTTGTAAAATCTCTTCACAATTGGGCAATGGGAGGTAAAAGAGAGGGGTGACGGTGTGTGTACGTGCGTGTGCTGTATGACCAACTTCTTCTTTTCTCTCTGATATTCAATGTATGCTTAAGAAATACTTACTCCCCAGTAGTGCCATTTAGCTCACACTGATGACAGTGGTGAAACGTAGTGATGACCTTTTCTACAATATTTTAAGGTTTACAAAATATTTTCCTCCCAACAACCTGTGACAGAGGTAGTACTACACTATTATTTTCCCCTTGTCAGTTTGTGGTTATCTAAATCGCCCCATAATGCTAGACTATAGCTGACCGTATGAGTTAAGTGAATGCAGTGCTGGGTGGTTTGGAGGCTAAAGCCTTGGTGATTAGTTTAGTGACCTGGTAGGTGTACAGAGGGACTTCTGTCCTGTTAGTAAATGAGAAAGAAAAAGGCTTTAGAACACTTGTAATAGAGAAGGATTTATTTGTCTTTCTGATTTATTTTTAAAGATGCCCCAATATCTTTAGCCTCTGGATGCAGGTATGTAATAAAAAGTCCTGCTGAATATAAATAGCAGATTAGGGCAGCAGGATTAGCAGGCTAATTTATCATATATCTGTTTGTATAGACTTTGTGTAAATTTCATGCAGATAGGGTGATTGAAAGCACAAGGAATGGCTTGGCTGCTGTGAAAGTCATGCTGTTTCATTCTTCAGTCTTGTTTACTTTGTAAAAGTTATACAGGTAAATTTCCATTACATCAGTCCCTAATACACAAACGTGCTACTCACATAAATTAGGAGCAGAGGATCCTAAGGTTCAGAACTTTCTGAATATCTTGAAAGCAAATCTTTCTTCACAGAATCTCAGAGTTGGAAAGACCTTAGGAGGTCATCATGTTCAATTTATACCTAAAAAGGAATCCTCCCCCACCAACATCCCTGAGAAGTGGTGTTCCAGCTAGTCGGCTGGGTGGTACAATGGCTAAGGGGCACCAGACCGGAACACAGGAAGATGTGAGCCCCCACGCGCCATTGGACATTTACTAGCTGTGTGACTCTGGGCAGGCCACTTAACCTCTCTCTCCCTCAATTTCCTCGTCAGGAAATCAAGATAATTCTAGGAGGTAGGTGCTACCTCCCGGGGTTGTGAGAATGAAATTAGATGAATAAAGTGCTTTGCGAACCTGAAAGTGCTGTATTTATGTATGCCAAAATATCTGTAGCAGTACTTTTTATAGTAATAGTAACATGGAAACAAATTGGGTACTCATCTCTTAGTGAATGACCAAACTCATGAATGTAATTGAACACTGTTCATCAAGAAAATATCAGGAATGCAGAGAAATATGGGAAGATGGGTATGCTGGACCAGGTGACCAAAAACACAGTGACCATGAAAATGTAAATAAAAAAGCACAGTAAGAAAGAAGCCATACACTGAATAATTGTAACAATCAGTCTTCTTCCCAGAGAGTAGATGAGAGAGACTGAGGAGGGGAGTGCAAGAGGTAGAGAAAAAAAAAAGAAGGGATAGAGAGGGAAGGGAGGGAGAAGTAGGGAGCAAGGGGGTGCAGGATGAAATGTGATGAAGCAGCAAAGAATGTTTGTATATACTGTCATACAGTGTACCAGTTTAAAAGGTTAGTCATATAAGAAGCATCATCCCCATTTTATAACTTGTTCAAGAGATCATTTTGCTAGAATAGGAAGGATTTGAATCCTTTTCTTTACACTCTAGGTTCGATGCTGTTTCCACTACTCCCTCCTCCCCCTGTCCCCATCTCCCAGCTGCTTTTCAACTGGTCACACTTCCTTCTAAGTGCTCTAGCAATGTAAATTTGGGTAACAGCTTTTATTTTTAAACTTCAAAGTTTATTTTGTTTTAAGTGAAGGGCTTTTTCCCCTGTGGAATTTCAAGTGTTTAGCACATGTGCTGCATTCTGACCCATCAATGATTTCAATTGGGCTCAGTTATGGACTCCACATTTTTGGAAGGATATGGACAAAACTGAGGAACTCTGAGGAAAGGGAGCAAGAATGAGGGCTAAGTGACTTTACAAATGAAAGTTATATGAAGGTAATTTTGGCTTCTTTAGTAGAAGAGTGATGTTGCCAGCCCTGGAAATGTTGTTGAAGTGAAGACTGGAGGACCTTTTGTCAGGGATGTTGTGTGGAATATTCTCACTTGGTTTGCAGTTAGACTAGATAATCTCTGAGATGCCTTTTAGTTTGGTTTTTTTTTCTTTTTGTTTTGTTTTGTTTTTGTGGTTCTGTGTTAAATCTTAAACACTTAAAAGCTATGGTCATTTTTTTAGTTGTTTTTTTTTTTGAGAGGTCGAGACTGCCTCATGAGATAAACAGAGACTTTATCCATCTCTAAGTAGCATTAACTTCATTAATGTGTTATTTTTTCACCTCTTAAAGCACTGGGATGAGAGTCAGAAAGCCTATGTTAGAATACCAGGCAATTAAGTAACTGCAAGGCCTTAGACAAATTACTTTATCTCTCGGGACCTCAGTTTCCTCTTCTGGAAAATGAGAGGATTGTGAACTTTGTGATCTTTAAGGTTCTTTCCAGCTAGTGGGGGAATAGTGGGAGCACACGCGTGCACACACACACATATAGACCCACACACACACATACACCCCAATACCAGAAGAGTGGAAAAAATCTTAATTAATAAGTTTCAGTACTGTTCATCGAATTTCAATTGCTTTTACCAAACCTTCATTCTATTCTAAATGCAATAGTGATAGTAGTCTATCCAGAAGGAAATTGGTCTCTAGGATACAGTTAAGTGGACAGAGCAATAGCCCATTTAAACATAGGATTTTAGTTTCTGAGTGGATTCTGTATCTCACTTAGATCCTACTTGGTATAAGTGAAATAAATTGGGGGCGTGGGGAAGGAAATTTTTATAATTCAAGTGCCTGCTGTTGCAATGATAAGCTCAAGACATTAGAATTGCCTTTGATAAATCTTGAGTACCATACCCTGGTATGATGATCACACGAATACAATTCTCACCAGTTTTTGCTTCTCTGCAGCCCACAGAACTTTCAAGACAAATAATAAAGCAAAATAGAAATGCTCTGACAGTAAAATCATAAGGGTTTTTATTTTAAAAAATACTAGTCCATAATATTTGCAACTATCAACTACTAATATTCCAACTATTTGAGATTAAATGAACAACACCTTGAAAACTGAATCAAGATTTCAACAAGTCAAGGGAAAAAACACACCTTACTTCTTTCTTCTAGTTATTGGTACCATTTCTTTTCAACAGACTCAATAAAACCCTTTGGAAAAGTTCCAGTTGGCACAAGAATCCTGTTTGATTCATCTTTTTAGCCCTCATTCCTCTGCACACACACTTCAATAGAAAGCACCTAATACAATATTTTAAAAATATTCACTCAACAAATTTCTGGAGGAATGAATAAACAAAGTTTCCTTTAGTTGCAACTTTTTATTTGATAAAATGTAAAAGGTGAAGATATAATTTATTTTAAAGCATTTTTAGATTTGAAATATTGACTGACTAAAAAATCAAAAATATTGATTGAATTGCTATGAAAGATGCTTCTTCATTCCTACCTAAAGTTTGGAAGTTAGATATTCTAGAAATTCTTTTTCAGATTTCAAAATAAATCCAGATTTATTTTCAGTTGAGAAAAACCCTGTCTTTCTTTATGACTTACTTTATCTTTGACTAATGCCTGTTACTACCAAACTACTGCTGAAATCTTCATCTGATTTCTCATTATAAATGGAATTGACTATAAAGTTTCAAAGGCTGTACCAATGGAGTATAAACTATAACTGGTTCTTCCAAGTTGGGAACCCCTTATGTATAGCTCAGTGATAAACCCTTATTTGTCTTTGAGATCCTGAGAGTCCAGTTGTCAGAAAGACTTTTGGGCATAACTATTTTTGGCCATAGCAACTCATGAAGACCATCTGGTAAGATGCAGAGAGGTTAAATTTGATATTAGGGTAGGGGATTACTCACAGGAGTAAAATTATTGCTCCTTGACATATTGAAGTAACTAATATTTTTACTTTGTCTAAGCTCTCTTTTAAGATTAAGTAGTTACATGATACATTCTTTGATTTTTTGCTTCTTCTCTATCCTTTCTGCCAGTAACTTGCCATGTGACAGTGGGTAAGTCAGGGAAACTGGTCCTCAGTTTCCTCAGCTGCAAAATTTTATCAAGGTGAGGTACAAATAACACAATGTATATAAAAATAAATATAAATTTATTTTTTATGTAAGGTAAAATAGCAGTGGTAGTCATATTATTGTTCATAGTTCATAGTTCTTTCACACACACACACAAATCTTGAAGCTGGAAGGAACCTCCGATTTCATCCAGTCTAACTCTTACTTGGGCAGGAATTGTCTCTATCTTCCTGATGATCAGTCATTCAGTCTATACCTGAAGAGCTCTGGAAACAGCAAAGAAAGTATAGTATGGTGTAAAGAGTACTAACCTTGGAGTCAGGAAAATCTGAGTTCATATCCCATTTCAGATACTTACTAGCAGTGTAATCTTGAGCAAGTCACTTAACCTCATTTGTAAAATAAGGGCCCAACTCTCTAACATCCCTTCTTGTTCTAAATCTGTGATATTATCATTGAAAATTTGCCATTCCCTAATGCATCCTATTTCAGTTTTTGTTAGCTCTTATAGCCAGAAAGTTTTTTTTTTTCATGCTTTGGGCCTAAATCTGCTTCCCTGTAGCTTTATACATAGAGATGTATTCTATAAATCCTATTATGTTTTCTTTTTTGTGTGTGTGTTCCCACACATCCTCTGCTTGTTCCAGAGAGCAGACCTTCATATCAAACTATCCCTTTCATTCAACTTGCCTATCTACTTTTCTTAGCTAGATTAGACTCTGGAAAATCATGTACAAGAAAGTTAGTGTAGTATGAGAAAAATCATGTGTAACATAATCAAGAGACCTGGGTTCTAATCCTGGCATTTACTAGTCCTGTAATCTAGAGAAAATCTGATCATTCTGAACTTGTTTTGTTTTCATCCACAAAATAAAGAGTATTGTCCACATCACAGGGCTGTTTGAGCAATCTGCTTTGTAAAGTTTAATGTACTCACTGTAAATATGAGGAATTGTTATTATTATAACTTCTTTCTTCTTAACATAAACTATCTATATACCTCCTCAGCTATTCTCTTTAACTTTTTTGCCTGATTTAGAAAACAATTCTATGGCTACAATAGGTCATCATATTTTTCTGTACATAATAATCAGTTCTCCCACTCTCATGTCTTCCCTGATTTCCCCAATAAATATATGTTAACTTTAATTTAATTTAATTTCTCATATTTAGATGAAGGCCATAATAGGTAAGTTTTTAATCCTGCAGGATAAAGACAGAAAGACTAATCTAAAAAGGGTTCCGGTTAAGTTGTATTCTTCTTAAGACTATAAAAGATGTAAAGCTAGAATTAGGTTTTGTGATAAAACAATTGATAATTAATCAATGAAGAATATAATTGTACTTATTTATACTTCCTTCAATCTCGCTCCAAATGGTTTGTTCTAATACCCTTGATTTTATCAGTTAGCATCAGTCTAGAATAGAGTACATCACCTTAGTTGATGGCTCAATTATCTGCTATAACTTGATGGTCAAACATTTGATCAATGAGCCTTTCTACCCATAGGCTTTCCTTGGTTAACAGACACAGTAGACTGCATGGACTTAGTAAGATTGGGCAGATCTTGAATCTCATTGTTATAGACTTTCAAAAGTCTTTCTGCTTCATGACAAAGCATCAGAAGAAGGCTTAAGTAGTGGTTTTTTTCTACCTGAGGAAAAAAGGAAACAGGGAAAACGATGCATTGGTCATCTTGCCATTGTCTTGTGAGTAGCCTGTAGTGGCATTAGGTTTTCAGTTCTGAGTAGATTTTCAGCATTTTGCTCAGACTTCTGGTAATTTGGCTCTTCAAGATTGTTGTGTTGCATTAGAATCCCACTAGCTTGAAATGGTTTGCATAGATTCCCAAGTTTGTAATTAAAACAATTGAGAAACAATTTTCACTGGCAAAAGAATAGCTGAACAGGAAGTTGCTTTTAAGCAGATGTTATCGCTGTGAGCCATGCAGAAATATTATTTTATTATCAGCACTGCACTATTATCTCCAGACAAGAAAGAGACTGAGAGAACATCTTTTCCACTAACCCAGCATTTTCCAGCTCCTAATATCATTTAACATTTGAAGGTGACAGCAATATCTTTAATGTTTTTTCTATTGGATTAATAATGTTTAATGTTCAAAGCAATAAAGCGAAATGTTTTTGTAAGGGTATTTTATAGCAGTAGTGGAAAATTCCAAGTGTAAAAGACCATGCAAAAATAATAATAATCGAAATCAAAAGCTATAAAATCAGATGGTGAGGATTTGAATGTGGAAGCGGCTGCCATTGCTGTGGGCCGTTAGGTGTGTAAAGGCTTTGATCTCCTGCATAGCCCACACTCCTGGTGTGAAGGATTAGAGCTCATTGCAGTGTGCAAACTGAACCTTCAAACACCGGAGCAGCCATTCATCTATCCCCAGGAGCTAAATATGACAATGTTAGCATTATTCATTTCCCTGACATTGCCATTAATAAAGCAGTGATCCAAAAGGAGCTTTGCTGAGTCTGTTCTTTATGCTCCCATCACTCACGACTAGATAATTTCACACAGGATCGTTTTAAAATTAAATGACGATAAAAACGCTCTGCTGTTCTGTGTTCACTAGTTCATAGAAGTCTATCAAGTCATTAATGTGTCATGACAAACTGCTAGATGGATACAAGAGTAATTAATTATTTGAATAAATAACAGGTTGAACTTGGCGCTTTGAACCACAGTGGCATTACGTGCACGTCAAACTGAGGGCATCTGAAAACCTTTTGGGGGCCACTTATAAAGAAGGGTTAACATCCAGGCCAGGGGGGTTGAAGTGACAGAAAGCCATTTTGCAAACATGTGGTGACATTTTATCGTGCCAGAGTGGGAGTGTCACATTTGGGTGCAGCCGGTGAGTTTTATGTTAAAGTTCCTCAGGAAGGGCCATCTCCAGAAGCCATCTGATGATCGCTGATGATTTCAGAGAACAATTATACAGATTTTCATAATCACCATTAATCTCCACATATTTTTGAGATAATTACAGCAATTATGATTTAGATTCCTCTTTTCTGCACACATTGTAGAAGAGAAAAAGTGCTCATTATACAGGATAGTTCTGAGAACTAATATTTGAAATTCTTTGTCATTGCAAAACTTAAGGACTGTGTGTGTGTGTGTGTGTGTGTGTGTGTGTGTGTGTGTGTATTTTTAAGCTAATGCTGCCTCTGAAAGTTCACCAGCTTTAGAAAGTAGAATGGTAATAGTAGGTCCTATTATTAAATTGTACAGTTCAGCTAGAAGTGTGGTGAGGATAGATGGATGAATTGCTCATTTTGGGAAACTAGTTGGTTTCATAAGGAAGGGACGCTATATGGTGGGTGCACTTAGAGATAGATGGCAGCTGCATACCTATTTTCTATGAAACATTTACAAAGTGAACTAACAGCCCATATTTATAGAATACATTTTTGTGACATGCCCTTTAAAGGTTAATATTATATCTGAAATCTGAGTAATTTATACCCTTTTGCACTTAATAGACATGGCAACTAGATAAAAGTGAATACTCTACCTGGTATTTCCAAATCATACAATTTGGGGTTGGAAGGGATATGAGAGAAGATGTCAGCTCAGTCATAAGCTCTGTCTGTGCTACTGCTTTGCCCGGTCTCTAATCACCGTGATTTCTGGAGAGTCTGTCCACTGGGACTCAGTTTGGAAGGGTGATGTTGTACATCATGAATTTCTGCCTGTCTATCATGGAAGCTGTTGTGTCTAACATTAATGCAGGAGGTAAAGATTTCTTGAAGACTTGACCAGCTGAACATGCTCCTTTCTACCTTGGACTTGACAGTCCCTTTACTCTAAAATTAGGCTGTGGGGAAAATGCCAGAAGTGAATCCTGTCTCAAAAGTGTGAATCTTATTTGTCCTCATGTAAGGCTGTTCCTGGCTGAACCTCTTAGAGTCCCCCACCTTATGGGGCTCATCATGATCCCAGGCCTCATCCTCAACTTCATTGGTTCAGAACACAATTTTTATCAGTTCACCTAAGGACCATTAAACCCTGATGATTCATGTCAGCCAAGCTTCTGAATTCCAAGCCTGAAAAGCCAATTTACTAATTTGTATTGGATCATAGGATTTAGAGTTGGAAAGGGACCTTATAGAATAGCTAGTTACACCCCTTCATTTTTATAGATTAGGAGTTGGGGTTCAGAGAGATGAAGTGAACAGTTCTGGGTCACCCTGGTAAGTAATTAGCAAAGCTGGAATGGAAACTCAAAGCCTCCAATTTCAAATTCAGGCACCATAATGCCTGCTTGAATTTAGTTCCAGGAAAAATTGTTTCTGCAGAAAAACTTGTGTGATTTATCTTATTAGAAAATGGAAAGTATATAATCCAGTGTGTTTCATCTTCTGTCTCAGCTGCCAGAAATCTTGGAGCCAAATGAAACACCCCATGGAAGTCGTCTGCTCATCCCTAACGCCTGTTAGGATCTCCTTAGCGAGTCTCAGTTAGAAGCAGAAGAGAAGCATTTAGTGGAGCCCTTCTCTGACCAAGAGTCTCTTTTCCAAGAGTCTCCGCTGGTCCTCTGCGTGCAGCTTTCCAGGAGGGAGAAGCTGCTGCCTCCTGCTGCTGTAGCTCTCGTTAGGCCCCATGCCTAAATGTGGGCCCCTCCTTGACTTATAGCCACTGCCTCTTTGTGGGCCCTCTGGCCCGTCAGTCAGTAAGCACCAACTCTTGTGTGCTAGGCGCCGGGCTGAGGGCTGGGGAATAAAAGAAAGTCAAAAGACAGCCTTTACTCTCAAAGAGCAGCCAGTCTAATGAGGGAGAAGAGCATGCAAAATGTCACATGCAAGCAAGATACAGGCAAAATTATCTGGGGATAGGAGAGGGAAGGCTCTGGCGCTGGGAGAGAGGAGGAAAAGCTCCTTACAGAAAGTATGAGGTAGCTAAGACTGGGAAGAAGATGGGGGTAGGGGGTGAGGAGGGAGGGTGCCAGGCAAAGAAGAGAAATCTGACTCCTATTCCAGTGGATGTTCCCCCAGTCTTTGGTTCTTCAGACTCCAGCAGACACTCCTTGTTTGCCGTTTAGGACACCCAGACATGAACACAGTAACTTAGATCTTTTCTAGTCAATGCAGTGTATGGTAGGACTCTACACCAAAGGTTCTTAACCTAAAGGCCAGGAAGTCACTTAAATATTATTTTTATTAATGATTTTAATATGACTGATTTCTCTTGTGCTTTGGGGGCATTTTATTTTATGCACTTATTTTAAGAAGAGGTCAGTAGATATTATTGAACTGCCAAAACACACACAAAAAAGGCTAACCCTGCTTGAGACATTAGAAAAATCTTATGACATAATCAATTAATAAATTTTTAAAGTATCTATTAGGTATGTGCTAGGCACTAGTGATACAAAGACAAAAATGAAAATCACTCTCCTTAGTTGCTTACATTCTGTAAGAAGAGACAACATGTTGTTATGTAAGTGTATATATGAGAAATTCTAAGTAATTTTGTTGGGGAGATGCTAGCTGTACAGGGCAGGAGAGATGGAAAAGGGAAATCAAGAAAGTCTTTCCCTGGGAGGGGATATTTGAGCTGGGCTTTTGAGTTAGGAAGACCTGGGTCTGAGTTTTACTCAGGCCATACCCTGGGTGATCCAGGCCATTACTTAATGTGTTTCTTACCAGTGCCTCATTTGGTTCTCTGAAACTCAAGTGTTACAGAATGGTTGTGCTTCCCACACCAGTGAAACCACAGTTCTTGAATGCATCTGACTATCATCTCCACTGTTGCTACCCCCAGAGACTGCGTTCCTTGTGAGACTTAGCACATTTAGCTCAACACTCCTGCTCTGAGATAACCCAGGCCTGATTGATGAGTATCTCTCATGACCCCATCATTTTTAGCTGGCCCCAGTTATGTTTTACTTTACACTGTGGTCATTTACTTGCAAAATGCCTTGTTACTCTTATCTCTACCCAAACCTTTTGGCTCTGGAACCATAATTAAATCAATATTGCCCTCGTTAGTGGAAAGTGTGTCAGTCCTAATTTCAGTTACCTAAGGCTCATAAATAACTTTAATCATCTTCAAGTTATCACCCACTTTAATCCCCCCATTCTAGGTAATAGAGATAGAGCAGAAAATGGGTAAAGTACTGAACTTGAAGTCAGGAGGACCAGAGTTAAAAGTCCTGCCTTATGCCCTAAGTAGTCAACCTTGGATGTCACTTAACTTTTTCTATAACTCAGTTTCTTCACTTGTAAAATGAGAGAACTGGTTGTAAAATTATGATCTCTGAGGTTTCTTTCAACTCTGAATCTATGATCCAATGAATTTGCCACCCTAACAAGTCACTCTCTGTTTCTTCCTATTCATTTCTATTTTCACCAAGCAAGTCTGGCTCTTACTACCTCACACCTGAATTTTTTAATACTAGTCTTTTCTCTGTCAGATTCATGTTGTCAGCTCCTGCCATGTAAAATTTCATTATAGATGACCTTTGCTATGGGCTGCATTTACTTACCCATCAGTTTAGGAAGGACAACAAGGCAGAGACTTTCAGAGCAAGGCAATTAGGATTAAAAAAATAAAAAACACTTATTAAATGCTCCTCCTTTACCAAGCAGCACTGAGGAGATAAATACAGAGAAAAAGAAAGAGACAGAGACACACAAAGAGAATTTGTTTAATGCTTACTATGGGCCTAGAACTTCTAAGCACTAGAGAAACAAATACTACAAACAGGCTCTCCTCAAGGAGCTTACTTTAAGCCAATAAATATAAGGGTACTGAAAAGATAGGGGAAGAGGGAGAAAGGGGGGAGGTAGATGAAGTCTAAAGAGTGAGACAAGAGGAAAGTGAAGCATGTGACTGGGATATTTCCTAAAATAATGCTCAGATAAGCAAACAAAATAGTCCCTAACCTCAAGGGGCTTACATCGTAACAGGAGGAGACAAGACATAAAAGGAAAGTGGTGGCCAGGGAAACCAGAGAAACCTCTTTTCCAATGAGCTTTCTCTCCTCTTTCAGGACCAAATCCCCAGGCTCAATCGGCTTAAACAATACCCATGTTATGGCTCACATAATTCATTGTGGGGTAACAAACAGTACAAATTCATTTTAAAAGTTCTGCAATAAATCATCTGTAAGAAAGATCATAGCCAGAGTCACTTCTAACAATCAATTGTAACGTCTGACTCCTCCATAAATATTGGAACCACAACCCTACCCATTCAGCTCTTTCAGGATGGCAGTTGAAGTGTCTTAAAGCAGAACTAAACTCACTTCTTTCAAAATATCTCTTCAGTTTTTCTCAAAGATGACAGTTAATTCACTCACTCTCTCAGGGAAAAAAAGTTTCTTTAGATCTAGGTGACCCTAGATCATTCCCATAAATACAAGCTTCAGCAGATTCTGGGCACTGAACAGAACTCAAGGATGGTCCCAATAATAAACTTTGTGTCTTTGTATATAATATCAGCCTACATAAGTATAAAAAGTTTCATTATCAGAATGTTAAATATCGAGGTAACTTTTTTCATGGTAAGCCACAAAATAAAATAAGCTTTTCAGAAAATAAATCCTTTAGAAATCTATTTTGTTTTAGTATACTCTATGCAATCCAAATCACATTGACAACTTGTGTCTCCAAAAAGGAGCTGTGTCTCTCCTTTGGAGCTTGAAGAGTTAATGGTCATTTTCCCATTAATACTACTATTCCAAGATCCCATTCACAGGATGCTTCCTAAAATGTTAGATATTCAGTCAGTTAAAATTTCATTATCATTGATACTAGTAATTAGCACCCTACTATTGATTTTACCAATTGATTTCTCCTCAGTATCAATTAACAAATATTCATTTTTACAGAGGGATATTTACTGAAAAAAAGGAAGACCCAAAGTACAAAGTTATCCCCTAATCTGGGGCCCACCCTCCTCTTCTCTATCTCAGTCTTTAGGGAAAGTGGGCTCAGACTTAAAGACTTCTCTCTACTATGTTTGCTTCTGAGAGTAGCACATCTGGTAGACTCTCACTTATAGACCGTGGGATCTCCATTCCCGGCTCACTGTTGGGTTGGGTCATGCGGATCTTACTTCAATGGCAGCTTCTACTCAGATTTAGCTGTTGGTCCTCTGGCAGCTCTTCTGATCTTTCACAACTCACTAGCTCACAGCCTTCTCCATTCTCTTTCTAAGAGAGAGACATTTCAGAAAAGCAAGATGGCCCAGAAAAATAGCCCCAAGAACAGCATGAATTAAAGGGCACAAGTTGACCCCAGGGAGGGAAAGTAAGCCCTGACACTTCCCCTCTCTCTCCTCACCTTGAGGCTTATAGAAATTCTTGGCTTTCTCAGTGCCTGGGAGGAGAAAGAGACTGAGCTTCTCCTTTGGTTTTCACACTCACTTCTGGCTCAGCAGCCAATTAAAAAACTTTTCTTCAAGAAACCCTAAGAAGACAGGACATAGCCAGAGAACACCTTCACGTTTTCTGAATTAGGGACAGAGACCTTCCATTATACATCACCCCATGTTTTTGAAGCAACCCAAGGGATGGCTTTCTTCTCACTCTTGTTAGATGACTGCCCCACTTTTTCCAGGCATCAGGTCCTTGATGATAACTTCTATGTTTTTTTCTTTCATCTTTAGTAGTAAGGCACAATTCAGTTCAATAGACATTGATGGGCAAAAGCTGCTGCTAGGTTATTTATACCTGCCATGCATTAATCCACTGCCATTTGGGTCATCTGCAACCATAACTTTTCTAAACAAAGGTAGGTTTTTGGTTTTGTAAACTCATTACCTAGTTAAGCATGTCACCAACTATGCAATATGTATTTTTATCCACTTTGCTTTTTCTCTTGCTTTTCTTGTGATCATCATATGAGATAACATTTGTAAAGCACTTAACACATAGTAAGTCCTTAAATGGTTGTTTTCTCTATTCTCTACCTCAGGTACAAACTTTCCCTCTTGTCTCAACTCTTTAGACTTCATCTACCTTCCCTCTTCTTCCCCTATCTTTCCTTTTTTAAAAAAAAAATTTCATAGCTTTTTATTTACAAGTTATATGTACGGGTAATTTTACAACATTGACAATTGCCAAAACTTTTGTTTCAATTTTTCCCTTCCTTCCCCCACCCCCTCCCCTAGATGGCAGGATGACCAGTAGATGTTAAATATATTAGAGTATAAATTAGATACACAATAAGTATACATGACCAAACCGTTATTTTGCTGTACAAAAAGAATCAGACACTGAAATATTGTACAATTAGCCTGTGAAGGAAATCCAAAATGCAGGCAGGCAAAAATATAGGGATTCTTCCCCTATCTTTCCAGTACTCCTATATTTATTGGCTTAAAGTAAGGATGGATCTCCTTCAAACAATTATAGATTTCACTGAGTGTTCCAGAGGCAAGATACGTGATCTTCTCATAAGTGAGCAATAGTTATAAAGGAGCACTCGTAAAGTACTTAGAATTAGGGAAGAGGCATCCCTTCTTTAAGTGGCGTAGTGGAGAGAGCACTAGGACTGGAGTCAGGAAGACCTGGGCCTCAGACACTTCCTAACTGTGGGACCTTAGGCAAGTCATTTAATTGTGTTTGCCTCAGTTTCTTCATCTGTAAAATGAGTTGTAGAAAGAAATGCCAAACCACTTCAGTATCTTTGCCAAGAAAGTCCCCAATAGTGTCATGAAAAGTCAGATATGACAAAAAAAATCTATATAACAGCAATCCCTTCTTTCCTCTGTTATGGAAAGATTATATTTTGATTATTATGTTCAATTCTAGATGTCACTTCTTTAAGTAGAATATGTTTGTAAATTGGATTGTGCTTATAGGTGATCAACCAGGAGAGTGAGGACTATGCTTTCAGAAGGTCAATTAATAGGATTAAAGTGAGGTGTTTCTCCTGGAGGAAGAAAGACCTACTGAGTCCATGAGTCTTCTTCTCTCTGAGGGTCTGTCCTGCAGAATTCAACTCAAACATTTATTAAGCACTTTTTATGTGCTAAGGGCAGAGATATAAAAATAAATAGTCTCTATATTTAATGAGCTGCTACTTTGCCAAAATAATATGTATTCATATAAATAAATACAAGGTAATTTAAGTAAAATTAGCACATTTATTGCTGAACATGTCAAGGAAGAATTTCCAGAGAAGAGCATCTGAGTTATGTCTTAAAGCCTCAGGAAGGGATTGGACTTATTTTGCTTGGCCCCTAAAATCAAAATTAGAAGCAATGGACAAAAAGGGATATAGAGGTAGATGTGGGCCCAAGGTAAGGAAATGTTATAAAATTGGAGTATCCAAAAGGAGACTACATTATTTTGGTAATCTGAATCACTTGTGGCAAATGAATTTCAGGAATCTCATATCTTTCTGTACTATATCCTGGCACCTGCTGCTAAGCAAATTCACCAAGTTTCTGAGGATCAAAAAAATATCCTTACCTGGGCCAAGGAAGTTTCCCATGTTTGTTTTGCAACTATCTGGTGGACTTAATATATGCTGTTTGTTGTATATTGTAATTATCTGTGTTTGAGTCTTCTGCGTTTCCTAGCATCAAGTATAGTGGTCTGCACACAGTAGTTTCCTTTTCTTGATGCATGCTTGTTGAATGAATGAATGAGCACTGAAAACTGGGATTCATGCTTCATGTCAGGGTTGAACTCAAGTGACCTTGAGATCCCTTCTGACTGTAACTTTTTATGATTAAATGGCACTGCATTAGCAGTAAAAGATATATTAACAATAAAGATGTTCAAGTAAAGTTGCTCATTTGTATTATGATTAATTTCTAAATGTTTCAACATAGGCTGCATTGTTTGTCATATTCCAGAATGACAAAAAAGACAATTTAGCTTATTTGATTAAAACTCAATATTGATAATACCACAGTTGAGGATTCCTACTTCATTTGGGGATTAGAATGGACAACTACTCTAGTCTCTTCCATCTTTAAGCTTTTAGGAACCTAGGATTTTCCCCCTCAGGACACAGATATAAGTTTTGGGCTTGTAAATGAAATTCAGTAGGAAAAGGAAAAAAAGAAAAGATTGGTGAATCAGGCTAGGTAACAGGTTGCAGTGCATAATGGTACCCAGAATTAAAGGCTTCCTGCCACTCTAGTTTCATTTATCTTTATTATGAAAATGACTACTTGCCAATAAATCACATTGTTCACCAGCATCTATGAACATATCTTTGGAGTAATATGACTTGGCATTCACTTAATACCCCTTTGATATTTACCTTAAACAGATAACAACTAAAACGCTAGTAATACAATTTGTGACTTTTTTTTGTTTTGTTTTGTTTAATTACGTGTCAATGTTAGAGTCTTATAACCCTCAACACAAGCACAGTGGAGAGCATGAGGAACAGCTCAGAAGATGCTGTCAAAGGCACAAGTGTTGCTTGCTGAGCTTATGATAGAGGATCATTCACTGTAAAAAAAAAATCTGTGCTCTCTATGCCCAAGATCTCAGGAAGTTTGCTAGCATAACCCCCAACACAGGACACCTCAGGGTCCATACAACTCAAAGAAATGCATACACATGAGAACTCTACCACAGAGCCTCTTACCTGACTCACTTTCTGTTCTTTCTGAAACAAAGAGCTCAGAAACTTATAATTTAGTGAACCACTACAGAACTCTAGCCCAAAGGTTCTCTTTGTAGCTGGGTCTGTTTGTTGGTTGGTTTGGTTTTTTTTTAATCTGTTGCAGATAGCCTCAGCTTAGAAGAAAACCAGGTATGGTTCTCAAGATTATTGCCACTGCTTTAGACCAACTTTACCCCCCACTGCAGTGCATCAGCCCCTGGCTTCCTTACTGTGATAACTTAATGAATGTATTGATAATGTATTACTTTTTCTCTTCCTGCTCATGAGAAAATTAAATTGTCAGCTAGGAAACTATAGACAACTCCCCTCACCCCTAATGTTATTAATTGATTCCAGGAAGCTGTAATGTTCATAGCATAATAGGATTTTGATCTTGAAAGGACAGGATCTAGAATTTCTGGCCTGGAAAGAACTTCCTGATCAAGAATCCTGCCTATGACATTGCTGAGAAGTGCTCATCCAGCTTCCACTGGACCACTTCTAGAAAAAGGAAACCACTACCTTCTAGAGGAATCCATTCCACTTTTGGACAACTCTAATTCTTAGGAAGTTTTCCTAACTCAGAGTAGCCAAATTCTTCATCTCTATATTTTCTACCCATTGCACCTAATTTCTGCCCAATGTATTCAAGCTTGAAAGCCCATATCCTTCAACCCTTTCATTTTAAAAATGAAGAAACTGTGACCCTGAGGGAGATACAGACTCAATCAAGATCATAGTGGTAATAAGTAGCCTAGCTAAGATGTAAAGAGCCATCTGCTTTAAACTTTAAAAGGAAGCATTAGTGCCATCAGAATCATGTGATGAATGACTGATCAGCCAAACAGTGTTTCAGTAAGGGATAGCTTTATAAACCCACCATCTGATAGTGAAAAGAGAAGAGTCTTCATGGTATAGTGGTTAGAAAATGAGCCTTGAAGTCAGAAGGACCTGTGTTCAGGTCCTGTCTCAATTTTTTATTTGTGTGTGTGTGTGTGTGTGTGTGTGTGTGTGTGTGGAGAGAGAGAGAGAGAGAGAGAGAGAGAGAGAGAGAGGCAGGGGGAGGGAGGGAGGGAAGGAAGGAAGAAGAGAAGGGGGAAAAGGGGGGCAAGGCTATGTGTCTCTGGGCAGATCATCTAACCTTTCAGGGGCTCCAGGCAATTTCCTCAAACTGAATTTTCTCATTTGGAGTTCTCTATATCATTGATATTGTATGTCTATACAAATCTAAATCTGAATTATGAAGCTTTTGATCAGAGAAGCATTTATTAAAGACTACTTGGGTTGCTATAGGTGTTATTATAAATTAATAGCATCTATGACTCAGCACTGGAAGTTATGTCAGATATCATTTAAGCCAGAGCCCCCTCATTTTATGGAGGAGGAAGCTGAAATCCAGAATGGGGAAGTTGCTTTCCCAAAGTCTCACAGGTAGTAGCAGATCCATAATTTGAATGCAGATCCTCAGGTTCCTTGTGCAGTACTTTTATATCCTGCTATCAAAAGTCACAAGGTATGGATTTAGAAGCAAGAAAGGGGGATGACTACAGGCCTTTCCTGCCAGCAGAAGTTACAGTTCAGACAGGATTACAGAATTGGTAATATCCTTTCCTATCATGTTGGGAAGAAGTAGATTCATGGCAGAGCAATCCGGGGGCAGCAGGATGCCAGTTTTATGTCTAAACAAATACAGCATGCAAATTGGACCAGTTGTCTGAGAACATCTACTATAGAGAAAATACAGGTATATGCGGAACCTGGAAAACCAATCTTTTCCCCTCCATTTCTTCTTTGGGGGGTGGTGGTGAGAGAATGGGAAAGGGGACACAAATAAATGCAGTGCCACACTAGTTCTTTATTTGTTTAAACCTTATAAGATCTGTAAGCATTTGGAATCCTCTTGACTTCCAGTGCTTGCTTGTAAAAAGAACAGTTGAATAGCTCATTGTTTTCCGATTTTTTTTCTCTAATGTATTTTACAAACAGTCTGGTGACGGGCCTGACACTCTGATTTCTATGTACTGGCACTTCACTTTGGGATTACAGCATTAATAACAGAGTTCCATGCATCACGCCATTTTTAAGCATGATCGTTATGATAAAGGGCATATACTTAATTACAGGCCTGCTTAATTACAGCTCTGTTGAAGCTCGTTTGTTTAGGAGAATGCTAATTGCGCTACTGAGCCTTTGGCACATCCTTGCTTTCATCTGCCGTGGGTTGTTCCGATGCCGTGTATCAGCGTTTTGTTAAAAAACTACCACAAAGGCTGAAGGAAAATGAGAGGCAGGTTTCTTAGTGTATTATGAAAGTGCTGAGGGGGTGGAGAGCGGAGGAGCAGCTTCCTCTTAATCACTATCAGGGTTTGAAGACATTAGTGTGTGAGAGCTGGAAGAGTGCCCTAGAGATAACCTAGTTACAGAATCATAGGATCACAAGGAATTCCAAAAGACCTCCAGCCTGAGCCCTGCCCAATGAGAAATCCTCCACAAACCTTATGCCGTTTCATGGATAAGGAAACGGAGGTCCAGGATAGAAGGTGCGGCCTGCCCAAGGTCACCCAGCAAGTTGTGGCTGAGTCCAGCCTCCCATGCTGCCTGGGGAATTGGAGGGGACCTAGGCAGCATCTGCTCCACCCCTTTACAGATCCCCCCGTGCAGGAGCCTCACCAGAAAGTGGTCATCTGGCTTCTGCTAGCAAGTCAGAAACCTAAATGTTGAGCTGGTATCCATGAGATAATAAAAGATCATAAGGAGACTTCCAATCATTCCTCAAGTACTTACTGGGATATTCCAGGCACTGGGGATACAAAAATTAATATGAAAATGTCTCTCCTCAGGATGCTTGCATTCTCTGTGTAGAGACAACATGCACACATAACTATGTACAAAATAAACACAAGCTAATTTCAGGGTGTCAGGTGCTAGCTTCAGTGAGGGAAATGGGAAGCAATCATGTAGGAGATGGCTTTGCAACTAGTCTTGCAGAGTTCTTTGGAAGCCCATGTGATAAGAAGGCATGGCTCTAATGTTCCAAGGAGTCCCCACAGCAGTGAAATGACAGAGTCATTAAAGCAGAGAAAGCTGACCCCGGTCATTTTTCTGTGTCATCTTCTTGACTGTTAATATCCCTACAACTCTAAATCTGTGGTTCTATGAAATTCAAACAATTACATATTAAGCTGTACCTCTTAATGTGTGCTGAAAAGAGCATTCAGTTTCATATTCTTGTTGTTTTTTAATCTACCTCTGCAACCACAAATATGCTACCTGTTCTGGGTCTCAAGTTCAACTTCTTTGAAAGAAGAAAGTTGTACTGGGTAATTTCTATATGTAGTTCTATTATTCTAGAATCTCTAGTGATGAAGATTTTACTACCTTCTGAAGCATTCTATTCTATTTTATTGTTCAGTTATTTTTCAGTCTTGTCCAACTCTGTGTGATCCAATTTGGGAATTTCTTAGCAAAGATATTGGAGTGGTTTGCCATTTCAGTCTCCAGTTCTTTTTACTGATGAGGAAACTGAGGCAAATGGGATTAAGTGATTTGCCCAGGATTACACAGCTAGCAAGCATCTGGGACCAGATTTAAAATGAGTTTTTTTTTTCTGATTCTAGGCTCAGTGCTGTATCCCTTGTGTCACCAATCTCTCATTTTAGTTTTTTTTCCTTTATATTACGCCAAAATCCACTTTTCTATAATTTCCACATCAATATTATTTCTACTCTTTTTGAGATTAAAAACAAGCCTAATCCCTCTTTCACATGACAACCTTCCAGTACTCAAGTATCTTCTTTTCCAGTCTAAATAACCTTAGTTCATTCTACAATACTACCAGCATTGAGCACAATTCTCCAGATGTAGTCTGCATTAGAGTCAAGTACCATGGGTTTTTTCTCTCTTTTTTGGGGGCATTCTGCCTCTTTTAATGCATACCAAGATTACAGTGAGTTTCTTGGCTGTCGTGTTAGATCAATGGTTCATGTGGAGCTTACAGTCCACTGATTCCCTCTCTAGTGTTCTTTTATGTCCACTAGCTTCACAGAGTCAGACTTTTTTCAGTATGGGTTAAGATGCAGCCATTAGAGAGGACAAGCAGATAATCTCAATTAGAGGCAAGTGGGAAACCTCCAATGAAAAGGAAGCTATCAGTCCTTATTCTAAACAAAATCAAAATTCAAAAAATAAAATTCAAAGGAATTGGTATGGAACCTGTGCATGACTCATTTCTTAATACTAACTCAAAAGTATAACTAAATCATCATTTGGGGATACAAAGAAATGGCGAGGAAACCCCCCTAACACAGTCTATCACTCAGTTACTCAGTTTTAGAAAAAAAGAACTAAGACAAGATGCAGACGTTAGTTGGGGAAAGGAAATATAATACCCCACAGGAAACCTGGAAACTGTTTAAAAACACCTAGGTGGAAACTAAGGAAAAGAGTGTGTGTGTGTGTGTGTGTGTGTGTGTGTATGTGTGTGTATCTGTGTCTGTCTCTTTATATTGAGCATGGGTATGCTGTGTCCAAAAAAATCAGTCATAAAAAGAAAATCAGAGTATGGTATGCTTCAGGCAGCTTCCTAATCTTCTTGGCTATTTCAAGGCATACTTGGAAATAAAATGGAAATCTTGCTCAAGCAAGTGGTATAAAGGACCTATACCCCTAGAGTTGCAGTAAGTGATAGTACTCAACAGCTGCAAAACATGGGCCACCTTTAATCTCGGGGTTCTTTGTGGCCCCTGCCTGTTCTCTTTATTTTTGCCCATACACATAGCCATTCCCATGTAGCCCTTCTTCTCTCGAGCTTTCAAAGGGAGTCTGGAGCTCTTAATTGTGCCGTATGATGCAACTTCTTCCCACTAGAAGTGCCTTGATTTCTGTAGAAAAATCCTTCCCATACTCCACATTGGTCAGAAATGGTATCAGGTAGTTGCAGGGAACTTTAGAATGTAGAACGCAGAACAGACCTTCATTTTATAGGCCCAAAGAGGAGACAAGTAATTTGCCTAAGGTCATGTGACTCATTAGCAACTCTGCTCATAATCCTAGTTCTTTTGTCTCCAAGTCCTATTCTCTCTGTTGTGGCTTGAAGATTTAAACAAAAGTTCTACTGAGAAAACAAGGCAAAAACCAAATAGCAAAAATATAGTCTCTTCTATAGATAGGATTATGGTTTATCCGCATTCCAATTCAAACCAGTGTGGAATCTTTCAAGAGGTTTGTGTCCAACAGTTTCTGGGTTGAAGGAATGTTCTTAATCCATATCAGAGCTGTTTTTCGTCCACCAAACTCCCTTTTCTCAGGTTATAGGCCTTTAGTGTTTCTCCATCTTGTGTACCCTACCTCACAAGACTGTTGTGGGAAAAGTTGTGGATAACAAATCACTAGAAAAAAATATTTTTATTCACAGTAATATCTATTAATTAATTACATGTTGTATATACCCCCTTGTTATAAGCTCTCCTTAAGGATAGAGAATCTGTTCTTTTCCATCTTTGAGTCCTTAGCATGGTGTGTTTAAATCATAGACAATGAACATATGTTGAATTGAATTAAACCAGTTATGCTCATGGGGCAGAAAGTTGTGTTTGGTGATTGAAAAAATGGTGAGATAAAGCATCAATGAGATTAAACAAGACCTTCACTTTAGTCTCCACTGAGGGAAACATTAGCGAGATTCCCTGGTGATCTTTTGAAGGCATGATCTGATGATGACAGATCAGAGGTACTAGATCAAATAATGGCACAGGGCTGTGATGTTCTAGGCCTAATTGACAAGCATTTCAACCAAGAACAGATGGTGACCCGCTCAGAGATTTGAAAAAAAACCCCAACAAACAACTCAGGGGTACAACTGTAATACTACTGTCCTGAATCTGCACCTTTGTATTACACGTAGTCACTTGTAGGTAAAAAAGGAGTGGATGATATGAACAAGTTCTAAGTATTACATTTAGGAAAAATAAACCAGACTGTATTAGCAAATGATTTATACACTTGATAAGTCTCCTGAATGCATCATTCTATTTGCTAAAAGCATTGGCCCATGGTTGCCACAGACAGAAAGCCTACAAAGATGCTGAGCATTGTCTAGCAGGAAACAAAACTCAACTATCTTTCCTTTGGAGAGAACTCCTTTGGAGTATACCCTTATATTCAGTGCAGTTAATCAAGCATTTGTTAAACACTGTGTGCAGGGCACCATGCATGCTAGTTGCTGGGAATGGAACCATGTAGTGTATGGTGAAAGAAGAAGCTTCAGCATCAAATGACCTGGGGCCCGGATGGCCAAAGAGAGGTTGAGCAGCTTGCCTGAGGTTACCTCAGGCAAGCTGCTCAACCTCTCTTTGCCCAAGTTTCTTCATAGGAAGGGCAAATCTTATACTACCTACATCCCTGGGCTATTGAAAAGAGTGTGTGCTGTCAGCAGTCATAGTACATAAAAGGTGCTTAATATTTATTCTGCCTGACATTCAAGAGAAACAGAGTGGTGTAGGGGAAAAAGAGAGAGAGTAGTGTAGTCAGGAGATCTGAGTTTGAATCCCATTTCTGACTCAATATGAGTCAATGGTTTGATACCATGGCGAATAACTGGTATAATCTTAGGCCAGTGGTTCTCAAACTTTTTGGTCTCAGTGCACATTTACACTCATAAAAATTGTTGAGGAATCTTCCCACCACATTGATTTTGTTTATGTGGATTATATCTTTTGGTATTTACTGTATTCACAATTAAAACATCTTAGTGGTATTATGGAGACACTTTTGACCTCACAGACACTTTGAAAGAATCCTAGGGACTCCTCAAGTCTCTGGCAGTATGTTGAGAACCACGGATAGACAACATTAGTGGAAGCATGTTGCCCAGATCAGGGCTGGGATAACCCTACTAGGATCCCATCCAAGTCAAAACAGATCTGAAAGATGGAGCTCAATTCTTCATACCACATTTTTTAATAGCCTTTTATTTACAGGTTATATGTATGGGTAACTTTACAGCATTAACAATTGCCAAACCTCTTGTTCCAATTTTTTACCTCTTACCTCCCTACCCTCTCCCCCAGATGGCAGGATGACCACTAGATGTTAAATATATTAAAATATAAATTAGATACACAATAAGTATACATGACCAAACTGTTATTTTGCTGTACAAAAAGAATCAGACTCTGAAATATTGTACAATTAGCTTGTGAAGGAAATAAAAAATGCAGGTGGGCATAAATATAGGGATTGGGAATTCAATGTAATGGTTTTTAGTCATCTCCCAGAGTTCTTTCTCTGGGCGGGCGTAGCTGGTTCAGTTCATTACTGCTCCATTGGAAATGATTTGGTTGATCTCATTGCTGAAGATGGCCAGGTCCATCAGAACTGGTTATCATATAGTATTGTTGTTGAAGTATATAATGATCTCATGGTCCTGCTCATTTCACTCAGCATCAGTTCGTGTAAGTCTCTCCAGGCCTTTCTGAAATCATCCTTTGGTCATTTCTTACAGAACAATAATATTCCATAACATTCATATACCACAATTTATTCAGCCATTCTCCAACTGATGGGCATCCACTCAGTTTCCAGTTTCTAGCCACTACAAAGAGGGCTGCCACAAACATTCGTGCACATACAGGTCCCTTTCCCTTCTTTTCATACCACATTTTAAGAAGATGGGTCAATAAGCTGGCAAAAAGGAAGGTGTCCAGGATGGTGGGAAAATGTCACATGCCATACAAAGAGGGCTGATTAAAGAGTTATACTAGAGAAGAAAAAAAATAGGAAATATATGAAAGCTATCCTCAAGCAGTTCACGTTTTCTTAATATTTTAATACTTTATGCATAGAGTGATACTAGTTTCTCCCCCCCCAAAAAAAAAAAAAAACGGATCATTGCTCACTGTCCTAGTCCTACCCAAGTTCAAAAGCTAATGTAAACGCACCCACCTCTATGATACTTTCTCAGCTCTTATCCCTATTTCCACAGCTAAATGCGATCTTTCTTCTCTTTGATCTCCCATAGCACTTTATATTAGGGTACTTATAGCCCACCTGTATATT
The DNA here is from genome assembly GCF_902635505.1 of Sarcophilus harrisii. NCBI lineage: Eukaryota > Metazoa > Chordata > Mammalia > Dasyuromorphia > Dasyuridae > Sarcophilus > Sarcophilus harrisii. The sequence continues at coordinate 451,045,806 of NC_045427.1, forward strand.
GTAATTAATTATGTATTAGACTTTTTGGGTTATATATTCCTTAAGGGTAAGGACTGCTTTTATCACATAAAAGGAACTTAATATGTTTAAATCTAATTGAATTATCTCTTCCACAAATTTCCTCTAGGAGAATATTGTGATGGACTCCAACATGGAACTTCTGACTCCATGTGCAGTAATCTTTTTACTGGTCTACCATCGCTTGAAATTCATAAAATTCACATATTAGGATTTGGAAAAGGCCTTAGGAGATATTCAATCCAGCCTGGCCAAATATAGGAATCTCCTCTCTTCCATGCCTAGCAGATGGTTGGCCACCTGTTCTCTACTTTCCATGGTGGAGAGCTCATGATTTGTCAAATAGCTCATTCCATTCAGTTCAGTAAACATTTATTTAATGCTTATAAAAATAAGTAACACACTATTTTACACCTAAAACCTTACAATCTGAGGGAAATAGTTACCTCAGTAATTCAAGGATCTGTGATTTTCATACAACATATACTCTTTCCCAACTTCATGCCTTTGTATTGACTATCTCCCATGCCTGGAATTCTCTCTCTCCTCCTCCTCTTAGTTTCCTGAGCTCCCTTCAAAACTTAGCTCGAATCTCACCTTCTGCAGGAGACCTTTCTTGGTCCCTGTTGTGAAGGGCTTCCCTGTATTCTGCATACGAATTTAGTTATTTCCATCTTCATCTCCATTAAAATGTGAGCTCCTTGGATACAGGAAATATTCTTGCCTTTCTTTGTATCTTTAGGGCTTTGCATAGTATCAGGCACATAACAAGTGCTTAATAACTGTACTTTCCTGCCAAGATTTTTGTGAAGATTAAGTAATAAAATAATGTATGCAAAAGCACTTTGCAAAATTAAAAGAGCACCCAGCACCTGCTCTTTCATTGTTACAAAGAGTTCCCAGGTGAAGGTTACCTTCATCAATGCACATTGATACCTTCTCTGCAACTCTCAAGCTTAGACACATGAGGTGGGAGGAGGAGGACTAAAAGGAAGAATGTAGGGAGGACTTCAGAGTTTTACAAATATCTTATTTTGTCCTAAACAACTCTGGGAGATAGGTGCTGATGCGATTCCCTTTTTACAGCTGAGGAAACTAAGGCAGGCAGAGATGGATGACTTGCCCAGGATCACGCCGATAGTAGGTGTCAGAGACAGGACTTGACTCCAGGTATTCTTGCCTTTGAGACCAGCTCTCTATCTACTCTACCCCACCATGTTGCCTCTCACAAACTTTAAAAGACTATATAAATGTCAGTTGTTGTGAATGCTCCTGTCCATGAGACTGGCAGTGCCATTAAGGAGTTCATCGCCAGAATTCTAGGTACTAGATGATTCATTTAATTTTTCATCTATAGGAGCTCATGAAGACTGTCTGTTTAAAACGTGAAGGGTGCTGAGGCTGGAGGCAGTAAAGGAAGCATCTGCATGGAGAAAGCAATAGATTATTGAAGCAAATTTGATGCTGTAATCCCCAATGAATAAAATTACCCTGGGAAGTAAAGCAGTCATGGATCAGAGGTCATTTACCTGGTACAGGCCCCTGCTGGGCTCCAATTTCCCCATCAAGCTGTTTTTAAAGTTAGTGATGTGTTGATGGTGAGAAGTAGGCTTTAGGGATTACGGGAGAGGAAATATCTCTCCAGTTGGTGAGCCCTTTTAGTTCTAAAACAGGTCATATTTCACCCTACTGCATGGCTGGGCCTATAATTCATTACAGCATAATTTTTTTTCAGGGTTCTCTTTTGTTTTTATTAATCTATTGGAGATATCAATTTTGTGCATGTACATTCTCTCAGACTGGTGGAAGGACTTCTAGGGCTTCAAAGAATTAAAAATGAAAGAACGTCATTGGAGGTCATCTCTTCTATTTCATTCATGCAGAAAAGGGAAGTGACTTACACAAAGTCACACAACTAATTAGTAGCCATCATATAGCCCTTTAAGGTTTTCAAAGTACTTTTTATGTAATAAGAAGAACTGATATTTCTATAATGCTTTAAAGTTTGCAAGATGCTTTTTCTGTATCCAACAAAATGTAGACTTCTCAATGGTGGGAATTGTTTATTTTTTGTTGAGGTATCCCTATCATCTAGCATGGCTCCTGGCTCTAGTAAGTGCTTAAGAAATGATATATGAGTAAATGACTGAATTTTTTTCTCATATGTCTTCACAATAAGCTTTGTAAGATAGGTCGATATTATTATCCATGTTTTCCAGATTAGGAAACTGAGGTGAAAGGAGTTGCATTTTTCCCACAATAAATATTAATTCAGAATTCGAACCCAGGTCTGATTCCAACTCTAGCTGTTTTCCACCATACCCTGTCAGGCCTTCATTCAAAAGGCAGATATTAAGTGGGGTACTGGGTAAAATACAAAGTTTATGGAAGACTCAGTCCCTACTCTTTTAGAGATTACAGTACAGTATTGTCAGAAATATGTATTTAGAATCTTAAATATCAAACGCATCTTTGTGTTGGAGAACTCAGGGCCCAATGTGTAAAGAGACGTGGAGCTATTAGGATCTCAGTTTCTTTACCTGTAAAATAGTAGGATCTGACTTTAGATGTTCTTTAAAGAGCCTCCTAGCTCAAGCTCAGACCTTTGAAATTTTGAGTACAATGTTCATGGCATTATTATTAATCTTTTACTGAGGGATTACGAATGAAACCTCTCCAATCAGTTTGGACATATCTTCAGAGAGTCTGGTCTTAAGACTTCAAATCCATTAAGTTAAAAGAACTGAAAAATCAGTATCCAGATTACTGAAGGTGATGGTCTTCCCTAGTCAAACCACATCTGGAAGGTAATAGTTACTTCTCCGCAATATGAATTAGGAAGAACATTCCCAAACTCAAGAGCATGTCCTGAGGAGGGTACCCAGGAGATTGAGTGAGGGGCCTTGAAATCATGCACTAAAAGGATCCATGAAAGATCTGGAGATGTGTAGTCTGATGAGAAAAAGGAAAGAGGGAAGGCTTGATTGGTAGCATCATTGTTTTCTGGGATTTGAAGGACTGGCCCATGAGAGAGGGATTGGTTTGTTCTGCGTGGCCTTAGAGCACACAACTGCAAACGGGGGAGAATTGTGGAGACAAATGGGAGGGTAGAAGGGAGAAGCTTCCTCTCAGTGCTGTCCAGCAGGAGCATGTGCTTTCTCAGGAAGCAGAGAGTTCCCCATCCCTGAAGGCCTTCAAATGGAGAATGAACACAATTTGTCAGAGGTGCTCTATAAAGCCTTTCTTCTGAGTTTGGGGTAGAACTAAGGGGCTCCTGAGGTCCCCTTCAGCTCTGAGTTTTCTTGATGCCTAGGATGACTTTGACATGTGCTTTCTCTTCCTTTTTCAGCTATGGATGGAGTGCCTTTTATGATTTCAGAGAAGTTTTCTTGTGTTCCAGAAAGTGTAAGTTCTGTACATGATTCTTATTAGAAAAGATGGATGCTCTAGTGAGTCATTTTCATTTTAAGTGCAAATGGTAATTTTGATCCAACCTCATAGCTGTGAATACTTTTCATTTTCCAAATGTAGCTTAATAATTTTTGTTCTTTTTTATTTAATCATGGCAATTTATTGAAGAAAGAAGGTATAATTAGTTTTCACATTATGGAAGTTGAAATCTGTGGAAATGACAGAGGACTTCATAGAATCACAGCATTTCAGAGGAGGAAGAAACTTGAGCAGTCACCTAAGCTAAATCTCCTCATTTTATTAACAAGGAAGCTGAGGCTCAGAGAATTTACATGACTTGCTTAAGGTCATACAGGAAGTTAGTGGCAGAGTTGAAAAAAGAGATCACATAGTGCAATATTGTAGAATATTGGATCTGGAGTCATTCATACCAGTTCTGTTAGATGGGAAAGGAACTCAGAAAGCATTTAATCCATTCTCTCACCTTGCATAGGGGGATTTTCAGAAGTCCTCTCTCTATGAAATGAGAATGATTACATGATCCCTGAGCTCTCTCTCTGCCCTAACATTCCTTGATTCTAGAACCTGTCTCTCACCACCCAAACAAGAGATTAGTCTCTGTGAGAACAGTACCATCTAACCATGTAGCAAACGAGGCTTAACCCCATATTTACAGAGAATAGAGCAGAAACCTAAGGGGGTATAGTGAGCTGTCTTTGGATTCCCACCTTACTTCCCAAAAAACAGAAGAAGCATAGAATACCATGCTTCTCCACTATATTCTTCTCTCAGTGTTAATGCTGCTTCAAACCAGTGATAGAAGCATTGACCCTGGAAAGATGAACAGTGTTATACTGTCCAAAAAATACTGGATTGAGGAGGCTACTGATCAGTCACTAGTTATAAGTGAAAGGTCCATGGTTGTCCCTTTGTGGTGATTTGTATCATTACTGTGCTGTTTGAAAGTTCACACAAATCACAAGGAACAGGCTGTTAAAAATAGGATGTTAACATAGAAAAGAATATGGAATTTAGAGCTGTTAGGGGGTCTTAGCATACGGAATATTAGATCCCTATAAATTGGACAGAGTTGAGAAGGATCTTCATATTATAACATAGAGCTAATGGGATGTTATATCATAGAAAGATAAAATTGAATAAGCCTTAGAATATAGAATGTTAATTCTGCAAGGTGGTTTGCAGTCTAGCCCCTCATTTGGTCTATGATCCTTCCCACCCTCCCCTGAAGGTCTGAGCTGTTAGTAAAAATGAAGGCTCTGGTTTAGGTATTAGCAAAAGAACAACTAAATGTTGTCCTTGGGCCCAGCTTCAAGCCAGGCGCCTTGTGATTTGGTCCACTCTGCAATTTCCATTCTAATGAAATATAATATGCAGCCCCGACATCTTTCTGCTAGCAGCTTAATCTTGAAAAATGCTTGTGATGTTGCATGTGGAGCATGAGTAACTTTAGCTGACTTCTCTTAGCTCTGTTGCCATAGCTACCCTGGCGTCTCTCCTGTTTCCTTGGGGAGGCTGTTCTGTCCTGTTTACCCATTCCAATCTAGAAAGTTTAGTGAGGTAGTTAGAGCCTAATGACACAACAGCTGGACCTCTGCTGGCTTCCAGGCAGCGGAAATGGAGAGCGGGAAGTGTTTTCCCTGTTCCTGTGCCCCTCTGGCTGCTGGTGCAAATGTGGCAGACTGTTTGGAGAGAAGCAGCGACAGCATCCCCGGGAGGCATGGGTT